>NC_132879.1:8527118-8742118 GCF_030463535.1 Salminus brasiliensis
GTGGAATTCATGTCATGAAGAGTTATGAAGGCTGTTGAGAGCAAAGGGTGGACTTCCCCAGCATTACTGTAGAGTTCATAATTATTTCTGCTTTAATAGACCCAGCTTATTTTCCGTCGTACGGTTTGAATGGTCGATGCCACAGGCTTTTGTGTTTGTGTTCTTATGATTTGAGGCTCGCCAAAGGTGATTTTCTTTCTGCTTTGCTTAATTTAATTGTCTCCAGTTCTCATGGATGAGCACCTCGTGTCCATCAGAGTCCTGCGGTCGCTGATTTTCCAGCTATTTTTATACCGTGTGGAGTGGGAGCGCATTGAGCTGTCTGAGCTGCCTCAAACTGCTTGCTTCGATTCAAGAGCAGTCAGGAACTCAGGCTTGCATAATGAAGGGGAAAGGAAATCTATTCTGGCCTACAAGCTCTCAAACAGGAGATATTCATGTGGACGAGCCGTATTCGAATTTGCGCACCAGCTCAAGGCTGCCTCAGGAATTTGGTGTTAACTGTTCACCTTGAATAAGTCAAGCTGACCTCTGAGGAGAAGGACTTTATTATGCGTGGGGTATAATAAAGCACTGCTCGTTCCACTGCTGCGTTCAGCGAGATGATTTTGGAGTCCTTAAGATGATTTTTTTAATCTGTTACTGGATGGAAAATGCTGAGTTATGAGCAGGCCTGTTAGAACTGCACACTCCACTGTTGTTCCAGAGGTATCAAGAACACCCTGCCTAATCAGTGGATAAGCGTCTTTAAGGTGCATCCATAGCGGACATACTGAAAACACAGCTGTGTGATATTCAAAACACACACACACACACCTAAAGGCTCATTTATACTCCCTGTACATACTAAAAAGACTATGTCTGTTTCACTATGTCATTTTCCTGTGTTCTTTACGGCAAAAAAACAGCCATGGCGGCGTTGGAGGAGGCCGGGATAATGTACTTCCTACAAAAAAAGACATAGCAGTGAAAATGTTCCTAAAGGCAGTGTAAAAAAATCCACCATATGTGTCTTTTCTACCAGAGATCCTTTCCCCCATGTCCACATGGCAGCGGTCGTGACTCACGTGAACTATTGGCTACACTGCCCCAACGGTTTCCATTGGTACTGCTCTAATGCCATCCGTGTCCACAAGCTTTCACAGTGCGAGCACAAATACACACAAAATAAGCGAATCCGCTTTTAATGTAGAGCATAAACATGGCCATGAGTCTTAATACAGAACCACGGGCCGTGGGCAGAACCACACCACGGCTCAGATAAAGGATTGTAAAGCTTCTAGCTGGGACTGTGAAGCAGTCAGCCATATCTGAGGTGTTCAGTTAAGCCTCATTTTTCCAAAGATGTCCAGTGAAACCGTGTGAAAAATTTGATCTGTTACAATAAAGCAATTCATGCCGAAATGAGTGAACCTAATGGAATTTATTTGCAACCACTTACCATGTTTATATAATGTACATTTAAAGTGCCTTTTTTAAATGTGTAATTCTGTAGGGTTTTAGACTTTGGGATGGATCTGTATCAGCAGATAATTGTTTAAAAGTGATCTGTATCAAATAAATGTATCAATGAGGCTGGTATGTGAGGAGGTATTTATTAAACTCCAGAAGAACAGAATGTTCAGAAGATTCATTTTACTGTATTTGTTATCCTGAGTTGGAATGATGAACTCTTTTTTTTTTTTTGATGAGTTGGAGTGATGAAGCTTCACTGAATCCCTTTTATTTGATGAGTTGGAGTGATGAAGCTCCACTGAACTTCATTTTGAGATGAGTTGGAGTGATGAAGCTTCACTGAACTTTTTTTTGATGGGTTGGAGTGATGAAGCTTCACTGAACTCCTTTTAAATGATGAGTTGGAGTGATGAAGCTCCATTGAACTTTTTTTGATGAGTTGGAGTGATGAAGCTCCACTAAACTCCTTTTTTTGATGAGTTTGAGTGATGAAACTCCACTGAACTCCTTTTTTGATGAGTTGGAGTGATGAAGCTCCACTGAACTCCTTTTTTGATGAGTTTGAGTGATGAAGCTCCACTGAACTCCTTTTAAATGATGAGTTGGAGTGATGAAGCTCCACTGAATGCCTTTTATTTGATGAGTTGGAGTGATGAAGCTTCACTGAACTTCTTTTTGAGATGAGTTGAAGTGATGAAGCACCACTGAACTTTTTGAGATGAGTTGGAGTGATGAAGCTCCACTGAACTTTTTTTGATGAGTTGGAGTGATGAAGCTCCATTGAACTCCTTTTTTTGATGGGTTGGAGTGATGAAGCTCCATTGAACTCCTTTTTGTGATGAGCTGGAGTGATGAAGCTTCACTGAACTCTTTTTTTTTGAGGAGTGGGAGTGATGAAGCTCCACTGAACTCCTTTTTGTGATGGGCTAGAGTGATAAAGCTTCACTGAACTTTTTTGATGGGTTGGAGTGATGAACCTACCTCTGCTGAACTCCGCTGGAGTGATAAAGCTCTACTGAACCCCTTTGGAAGGAATTGGAGCGATGAAGAAGTATACATTGGCACGATAAAGTGATCTTCTTTTAGAACTTCTGTTGGAGAGATGCAAGTTCATTGAATCTCTTTGAGATTGAGTTGGAGTGGCATTTCTGAACCCTATTAAAACCCTTAATTTTAGAACAAATGTCGAATGATGGTTAAATATCTTTGGACATGCAGTGTGTGAACGTACTTGGTTAGCAAGGTTATGTCCCTTTGCTGGGACCCTAGTTCTATTCCCAGTGGCGCTGCAGACTCCATGAGAGTGCAATTAGTCTCTTAGTCTAAAAGAATATAATGGCTTAGTTTCTGTCTCGCTCTAGACAAATAGCAAGTCTAGTGTGTATGTCTGTTAGGTGATGTGTACAGAGTTGGACAGTTAGCACCTTCTTTCAAGCCTTCTCAGCTGGCCTACTACACATTGCGGGAGTAGCAGTTTGAAAAGATGCACATGCTTGTAGCTACAGTGGTGTAGGGAAGACCTACATAACAGGGTAGGCAAGGACTAATATTGTGGAGATCAAACTCAGCATGGTTTGGTAGTTAACCCTAAACCTAAAGTAGGTTCACATTTGTCTGCAGATGTATTTCATGAACTGAAACAAGTTTGTGGTTATGCTCATTGACACTGCGGTTTAGGCTCAAACCTGGTCGAGATTCATGTCTGTCTGTGGTCATGCATTTATCTTTGTGCTTAGCTTTTCTACAGAAACACATTTAGCTGTAAAATGAGCCTGTCTGTGTTTACGCTAAAACCCGCCTTTGTTTAGGCTCATATCTGTCCATAGTTTGGGCAGTAATACACTGTTGTTTGTGCAAATCTGAGACCATGAGACTCTGATATTATTCAGTCTTAATCTCGATTAAACTTCAGCAAGTCTGTGGTTCGACTACAACCCTTCAGTGGGTAGTAGGGGTGTAACGATGCAGCGAGACATTGTGATATTGCAGTGGAATATTGTGAGAGTGTGCATTGTGGAGAAGTGACAAGACATTTTTAAAATATGCATTATTTTTTATTCTAAGTATGGTATCTAATATAGCCTCCAATACAACCATCAGTTTTCTTCATTACACCAAAAATTTTTAATCCAGTATCATGAATCAACTCAATGAGTCAAATCAAGGTCTTGAGTGTATTGTTAGTGTGTTAGTAACTCCTAGTGGTAAATCTCATGTCTTTTGGTGGTTAAGATAAAAACCTGTTTAGTGTGTAAGAGTCTGTGGTTAATTACCCTGTGGTGTAAGCTATTGTTAATCTAAACCATTCTGTGGTTAAATCATCTGTGGTTAATTAGTCTACATCCATATCTGACTACCAGCACCTGTCTGTGGTCAGTCTGAAAGAGTCTGGGTATAGTTAGTCTGTGGTTAGAGCTGTGTTTATCTAGCTAAAACCTGCCTGTGGTTAGTCTGATATGGCCAGCAGTTAATTAGTGTATAGTCAGAGAAATTTGTGTCTAGCTAAAACCTCTTTGGTTAGTCTGAAATAGACTCTGGGTAAATTGTCTGTTGATGCAGCTACATTCGTCTAGCTAAAAACTGTTTGCGGTCATTCTAAAATTGTCTGGTCAGTATAAAACTTAAAAGTCAACAGCACCCTTTCTTTGGTTATCAGAATGATTGCAACTGCAGCCAGGCCACCAATAACAAATGCAGTCTAGTCTATGGTGGCCAGACACGAGCACACTCCACCCCTCCTTACACTAACCCACAGCACGTATTTACTTTAATAACACACATACTAACAGTCCAACCCCAACAACGCTCGGTTAACAACTACTTACGGAGTCCCAGCTGGTGTCACACTTTGTGTAGTAAGTCCAGGTGAGCGAAACCTGTTTGTGGTCAGTCTAAAACCATCTGTGGCTAGAGCTATGTTGCTCTAGCTAAAACCGTTCTGTGGTTAGAGTAAAACAGTATGTGTTCAGTTAGTCTGTGGTTAGAGATATCTTCGTCTAGATAAACCTGTCTATGGTCAGTCTAAAACTCTCTGTGTTCAGTTAGTCTGTGGTTAGAGATATCTTCGTCTAGATAAACCTGTCTATGGTCAGTCTAAAACTCTCTGTGTTCAGTTAGTCTATGGTTAGAAATATGTTTGTCTAGTTAAACCTGTCTGTGGTCAGTCTAAAACTCTCTGTGTTCAGTTAGTCTATGGTTAGAGATATATTGGTCTAGTTAAACCTGTCTGTGGTCAGTCTAAAAGTCTCTGTGTTCAGTTAGTCTGTGGTTAGAAATATGTTTGTCTAGTTTAACCTGTCTGTGGTCAGTCTAAAACTCTCTGTGTTCAGTTAGTCTGTGGTTAGAAATATGTTTGTCTAGTTAAACCTGTCTATGGTCAGTTAGTTTTTAGGGTTAAAGAGCTGTTTCTCTAGCTACAACCTGTGGTCTGTGGTCAGTAACTGTTTGTGTTTAGTTAGTTTTGTGGTTAGAGATATTATTCTCTTGCAAAAACCTCTGTGGTTAGTCTAAACTGTCGGTGCTCATTTGGTCTGTGGTTAGAAAAATGTTTGTCTAGTTAAACCTGTCTGTGGTCAGTCTACAACTCTCTGTGCTCAGTTAGTCTGTGGTTTGAAAGATGCTTGTATAGTTAACACTTGACTATGGTCAGTTAGTTTAGAGGTTAAAGGGCTGTTTCTCTAGCTACAACCTGTCTGTGATCAGTATGAAACTGTCAGGGAACAAATAGTCTGTGGTTAGAGCCGTGTTTATCTAGCTAAAACCTGTACTTGGTTAGTCCGTAAGGGTCTCTGTTTAGGTATATGAAACCCGTTAGTGATTAAGCACCTGTCTGTGGTTAGACAGATATGTCTGGTAGGAATACAACTCCCACATCACTTTCACAGGTGAACAGAGAACATGTCTTTGGTCATTTATTTTTAACTAGATCATGTTAGAGACTCCATTCTCTAACATGTGAACTACTTTTTAATATCCTCCCTGTCAGTCTTCCCCCCCAGGACTTACATCCTCCTGCTTTATGTAGGTTATTCGATGCAGACACATGTACGCTACATGCATATACACTGGCCCACATGTGCAATCAGAAATCTGCTTTCACGTCATGCGTTTGAGAGGGCCAGAACATTGGAGAAAATCAGCTTGTGGCATTTGACTCAGCGTCCTTGGCATTTACAGCCTGGTATTTAAAAAAATGAAATGTTTTAGAATTTGAACAGCTGTTTTGAATAATGCAATGATGGGAGGTTGCGCTGAATTACTACTGACATCCACATTAAGCATTGTGTGTCCCCCAAGACCTGTCCACTGAGTAGCATGCTGCCCGTGCCTCTAAACGCACACAGGTCACGCTTGCCAGTGCTGAAAAAGGCCACCGATACCAGCAAACCATTTCTGATGTGGGGAAGCAAGGATCAGCTAGGTCAGGCTGACTGCTTCGGGCAAAATGCCGACCAGTGTTGTGCTCTCCCAGCTGTGTTGGACCACACTACAGCACATGGTTTAATGTTTCCCCTTTCTAAGATACATCAGATCATCAGAGGCTTGATCATATCAGAGGACTACAAGATGAGTTAAGGCATGAGTGTCAGAGCATGGAAAACCTGTAACTCTGTAGAGCCGCGACCCTCTAGACCTAAAGTGAGGAAAAGCCCTCATACTCTGGATGTGCCGTGCCCAAAAAAAGGATTCTGGGCACTGTTTAATTCCTCAGTGCGCCACACAGCATGTTTTCATTATAACATTAAAGTGGCAAAGTGATTTTTTTGGTTAATAAATGTAATCTGTGTCCTGGTGGGCCCTTCTCTGCACCATCTAATATATTAATTTTTTTTAATTCGAGTGGTATAGTAGGTTTTCGCTGAGTTTTTCTGGCCACGTCACATGTCTTTACATACTTACGTCACATGCACAGCCTCTGAAAGAGGATCTAGCACCGTTTGCTGGGTTTTTGCAGAACTGTTACTACGAACAGGAAGATACCAGAGTGGCAAATTCAGTCTTCATCTGCTCATCCAACCACTGTCAGACCAAAGAAACATAGAATTAAAACTGAAGAGAGTGTGACAGAGTCCTCGCTAATACCAGGATAAGCACTGGCTAGGCTTTTGAAAAGAATTTGTATTACCTGTATAGCAACTTAGCTTGCTAATGCTGTCTGATATATAGAGCAAGTGAGCACACAGAGAGTGGTGGGCAGCCAACTCCAGGGCCCGGAGAGCAGAGAGGGTGAAGGGCCTTGCTCAAAGGCCCAACAGTGGCAGCTTGCCGAGCCCTGGTATCAAACCCACAACCCTGTCATCAATAGACTGGAGCTGTAACCGCTGAGCCACCCCTAAGCAGAATAACAAGAATAACAATTGACCAAAAAACAACAGTGAATTAAGAGCCTTGGCAAACATGACATCAAACCATGGATGTTGAAAATGAAATGTGAAATGTGAAAGTCCAGTCATTTATACAGCTCTGCAGTGAGGACCCAGAGCAGGACAGCAACGCTGTGGGCAGCAGGGTAGTGGAGAGCCAGGTCTGGCAGTACTGGGACAGAACAGTCGGAACAGGGCATATCAGTACACAAGAAATTGTAACTGGTTCGTTCCACCACTTTGTTGCAGGACAGAAAAAAGTCTGGACGCTTGTCTTCCATGGATTTTGAGGGATGGCGGGTCGAGCCGAGCCGTACTTGAAGCTTAAAGGGCTCTTGTTGCAGATCAGTTGTTGACCATTGCCATCAAGTACGGAGGCCCTCATGTTGACCCCTTTAATGTCCCCACCAATGTTGAAATCAAACCTACGCCCTTGTTGTCTGGTGTCCTGAACACTGATATAGTTTCTAGTTAGGAATGCCACAATCAAGGCCAATTGAGATAGATTGAGAAATAGATACAGAAATTTCTATGTTACACCCAATCTAAATCTGATCCTTAGTTTTTACATATAATTCACAACCTGAATTGCGAGGCATGTTTTTGATTACGAAGTAAAGTGGTTAAAAGTCTGCAGTGTGAAACTATATTACAGTTTAACATGAAAATCTGTAGTATCTACAGTTCTAGCGTTTTGACTGTATTTTAGGGAGCCACTGTTCTTCTAGACATGGGCGTGTAATCATGTGAGACAAGTCGCTCACCAAACATGGCTAAATTAGCGTGTGTGTGTATCTAACATGTGGTTTACCAGCGTGATGAAAGCTAAGATAACATAGTCTGCATGTCAGAGCAATATGATTGTAACTGCAGTTTAACAGATGCAGCCTATAAATATGCATCAGATCACAGTGTAGCGCACTACGCCTGTGGCCTATAAAAATGAATGATGCTATTGTGGCATGTTAAAGTGATTGGTAGCCTTGCATATTTAACCTAAATTGTTTTCATTTAAAGACATTAAGGTATGTCAAGGATGCACTCATACATACATGCATACATCTTCACATATGTGCGTAATTAAGTGTGCATTCTCTTTCTGAGACCCCAGTTTTTAAAAAACGCTCAAGCATCAAGATGTACATTATTAGATGTAGCATTTTCCATCTTCGTACAGTGCATTAAGAAAACCGGCTCATGGTGATGTCAGTGTATGAAGCTGTGGGCAGGAACAGGAGGTTTTGCGCAGTATCACGTTGCTGAATCTAGACAGCACAGACAGGTGGGATGTGGAGAATGTCATGTTTACCCTGACTGACAATGATCTCATGCTTAGTAATGATAGGTAGGACAAGGCCAGTCTAAGGATATTTCTGTGTGAAACTTAAGATAAAACACTGAAGCTCCATGCAAGTCTCTAGTATTAGCTGGGTCTATACTGGAAAGGTTGATTTCTAATTGTTCTGAGATATATTTTTAAATCCCTACCCTGACTCATATACATCTACAGCAGAGGTGGGCTTTTGCAGTCTAGGTTCCTGAACTGCTTTTCTTCACCTTATTCAATTCGCCTGTTAAGCCTGGCAGGTTTAGTAGGACTGTTAGAGCAGGAAAATCAGCAAGCGCTGCTGGTCTCCTGGCACCCGGTGCTCACCCCTGATCTACAGCCTTCTTTCTGAAGGCCTCAGAGAGCTCTTTGGATCTGGCCATAGTGATCTTCACCACTCATTTCAACAGTCAAGAGCAAACCAAACTAAACATCTGAGGGTTAAATAAGACCCTCCAAGGCTCCTCCATGTCCAATCTTCTCTAACTTTGTTCTAATCATTTGCAGTCATCACAGCTACTGTCTTCTCTTAGGCTACTGTTGTGGTCAGTGATAGGACTGCACAGTATATTGCTTGGTAATCACTTCTGCAATATTTAACTCATTAGGCTGCTCTTCCAGAGAGTTTCCAGGCTCCAGGCTAATTGTCCACTGTCATAAACGGTGCATTTTTTCGTGGAACCAGAAAAAAATGGCAGTAACTTAATAGTGGACTTAATACTACAGTTGTTTTTGGCAAAAACTATTGCCAGCCTTAAATCATGTTGTGTTATCCATTCTCCACCGCGTTCTTAAAAAGGATATGTTACTTTTTCGGTGTGCGTTCAAGTATCTTTTGGTATCTGGAGTGCCTATCAACTCGCAAACTGTGAAAGAACACAACCATGCATGGCATTCAACCTGCCAGCCTTGAAAAATAATAGAACTGAGTTGATAAAGTTTATTTTTAATGTCGACATCCAGCTACATTTAGCAAAGACCTCTAGGCTATGTGTGCGCTAACCAACTTCAGGACTGGCAACAAAGCATTTCCTAAGGAAGGATCAATGAACTGTCCTTGGCAAAACTGTGTCGTAATGAGAACTGATTATACTAGCTGTGTGTTTCTTTGGCTGTTTATTTGATATAATAGATATAATCATTATTAGTTTGTTAATAGAATGTCTGAACAGCTGTGGTCAACCTATTGCCCTGATAATAACAGGCCTAGTTTTATTAACATTAACATTAGCTTTCTGAGCTAATGTAGAACAGGCTCTCTTAGTGGGGCTAACACATAAATAAAAGCTACTTTCAAAGTAGTGGAGTTACAAGGTTTCTGTGTTACCTTCACTGTGTAATGCCGTGCTCGGCCGGCTGGTGGTCATGATTTATGTGACTGGTCATGATTTATGTGACTATATTTGGTCTTTTAGCGCAAACAGTCTTAAAAAGCTGAACACGTATGATCTGATCTGACATTTTTGACCTTCCCTTTGCTGGACACAACCACAACCTTACCCCACCCCCTCTCCTGAGACAGACTGCTCAATGAGAGCAGTTATTATTAATATACAAAATCAACAGTGAGAACTATAATAAATTGGCAATAGAAAAAAAGTGAAATAGGTTTCGTATCAGGTCTGCATGCAGGTCTGGTCCGTGTTGGTGTGCTCCGGGCTTTTGAGTAAATAAGGCTTGCAGAAGTACAGTCCCATGATTCAGCCTCTCATGTGATCTCTATAATCTCCCTCACTGGCACATCAAATCACCAGGGTTGAGCATTTGCCATATGAACGCTCGAACAGGGCCGTGGTCTGGTATAGTGACACTCGGCTCCCCTAGATGCTATTACTTTCTATTGTAATGCTCCACAGTGAAGGTATAGCTTTCACACAAGCAGAGTGAAAAAGCAATTTAGGAGCAAGAGGGAGTCTGTAAATAGAATTCATTGAAATAATATCATATACAGAGAGAGCGTATACTGTAAGGCCTCTTAGTCATTCGAAGTTGTGGACGTGTGTTTGTGACTAATGTCTCTAGAAACAGGTTTTGGACCAATGGGCTGCAGGAGAGAAGACAAAGCTGTTGTTGCTCAGTCGGTCCGGCCTATTTTTAGTGGCAGACATAATGAGGCATTTCTGCTCCAGCCGCTGTGCGTCCGTTGTTTTGCCGCCTCGTCTTCGTGTATTATCAAACCAAACACCAACACATTTCCATCCAAGTTTCCACTGGATTAGTCTAGATTAGCCAGACGCTGTCGTGTAATGCGTTTGAACCGCCGAACTGAAGCCAAGACACCCCCAAACAAACGCTTTAATGGCAGTTGTTTAGACAGTATTTTATATTAGTCCGTTTTTTGTTAAATGCAGGTAAAATACATTGTCAGGACTTTTTAATACATAATTAAAAAATAGAGTATTGAATTCGTTTGCAAATTGAAAATCAGAAAAGTACAGAATTCACTTTATTAGAAGCCCCTACCTTGTATTATCAAACCAAACACCAGCCCGCTCCTGTCCAAGTTCCATTGGATTAGACTCGGATAGCTGAGTGTCACAGTGTGAAGAGTGTTTCGTTCAGAGTCAAGAGGATTTGTGAATTCCATCTAACATCATTTAACATCAGCAGCATATATCCATCCATATAACATCAGCATGTTCATCTTAGAAGTTTTATATTAGTCCGTTTTTTGTGAAATGCAGGTAAAATACATTGTCAGGATTTTTTAATACATAATCAAAAATGAGAGTATTGATTATTTAGCAAATTGAAAATCAGAAAAGTACAGAATTCACTTTTTTTTGCATTTATACTTTAACAGGATCTATCATATACTGTAGATTAAGGCTGTTATGGAAATGGCTTCGTGTTTACATTTTAGGCCACTATTAGTGAGCATGTCGGCCATTTGTCTTAGAGTCTCTGAATCATGAGGTGGAATTTGAATGAGATTTTTGGCCATTGTAATTTATAGTAAACATCGGAGCACACTGAATGAATTTGAACCAGCATGCATTGCGAGTCTTTTGTTACTAAGCAACAGGCTGCGGGATGAACTGGGGCCGACAACATTTGCTCATATAAGCCAGCGATGGTTATGGATCACTGAACGCCGTGAACTTCACATATTTTCCCATGGAGTTTGTTAACAGGGGGTTTTACTGATTCAGAATTCTGTACGCACGATAATGTCGCGGAAGTGTCAGAATTCACTTGTGCACTACCACTAGTTAGTAAACGAAATAGTCCCTCCCTATGTAGTGTGATAACAATGAGGGAGTAGAGCTCCGTTTCGCTCACAGCCTAGGAGTAGAGATGTCTCGAATCGATCTGGTAATAATGATGATAACATTGAAGCATTCAGGACTATGTATTAATATGTATTGTTGTATTACATCATATTCTTCCTGACAGCTTTATTAGAACCCCCTATTTCTACGTACTGGCCACTTCATCAGAAACTCCTACGTTCTGCTTCCACTCACTGGCCACTTTATTAGAAACACCAGCCTTGTACTTCCACTCACTGGTCACTTTATTAGAAACCCCTAACGTGTTTTCATTCACTGGCCACTTTATTAGAAACACCTACCTTGTACTTCCACTCACTGGCCACTTTATTAGAACCCCCTACCTTGTACTTCCACTCACTGGCCACTTTATTAGAAACTCCTAACTTGTGCTTTCATTCACTGGCCACTTTATTAGAAACACCTACTTTGTACTTCCACTCACCGTCCACTTTATTAGAAACACCTACTTTGTACCTCGTCTCCTGGCCACTTTATTAGAAACCCCTTCCGTGTTTTCATTCACTGGCCACTTTATTAGAAACACCTAACGTGTTTTCATTCACTGGCCACTTTATTACAAACACCTACCTTGTACTTCCACTCACTGGTCACTTTATTAGAAACCCCTAACGTGTTTTCATTCACTGGCCACTTTATTAGAAACACCTACCTTGTACTTCCACTCACTGGCCACTTTATTAGAACCCCCTACCTTGTACTTCCACTCACTGGCCACTTTATTAGAAACTCCTACCTTGTGCTTTCATTCACTGGCCACTTTATTAGAAACACCTACTGTGTACTTCCACTCACCGTCCACTTTATTAGAAACACCTACTTTGTACCTCGTCTCCTGGACACTTTATTAGAAACCCCTTCCGTGTTTTCATTCACTGGCCACTTTATTAGAAACACCTACCTTGTACTTCCACTCACTGGCCACTTTATTAGAAACTCCTACCTTGTGCTTTCATTCACTGGCCACTTTATTAGAAACACCTACTTTGTACCTCGTCTCCTGGCCACTTTATTAGAAACCCATACCTTGTGCTTTCATTCACTGGCCACTTTAATAGAAACCCCTACCTTGTATTATCAAACCAAACACCAGCCCGCTCCTGTCCAAGTTCCATTGGATTAGACTCGGATAGCTGAGCGTCACAGTGTGAAGAGTGTTTCGTTCAGTGAAAGTTAAGAGGATTTGTGAATTCCATCTAACATCAGCAGAATCGGACTAAGCAGCTCTCGCGCAGCGCTGAGGAAAAACACTCATTGTTTGGCTCAGAATAAACAAAGACATGAAGTGATAAGATTTGTGAGTCACATCTAAATGTCAAACTGGTTAGTGTGAACACGGCTGATCAACATGTTCATCTTAGAAGTCGCAGACGAACTGCTAAATTGTGCTGATTCATTAGTGCTGCTTTACATTTCTGGACTCGTGGGGAAAGGTTTGAATAACTGTAGTCCTGTGTTCCAAGGTCCACAAATGAAGTGGAGCAGTAATCCAGTGAATCATTAGCAGACCTTTAAATGGAGGTTAGGTGTTTGTTAACAGGGGGTTTTACTGATTCAGAATTCTGTACGCACGATAATGTCGCGGAAGTGTCAGAATTCACTTGTGCACTACCACTAGTTAGTAAACGAAATAGTCCCTCCTTATGTAGTGTGATAACAATGAGGGAGTAGAGCTCCGTTTCGCTCACAGCCTAGGAGTAGAGATGTCTCGAATCGATCTGGTAATAATGATGATAACATTGAAGCATTCAGGACTATGTATTAATATGTATTGTTGTATTACATCATATTCTTCCTGACAGCTTTATTAGAACCCCCTATTTCTACGTACTGGCCACTTCATCAGAAACTCCTACGTTCTGCTTCCACTCACTGGCCACTTTATTAGAAACACCAGCCTTGTACTTCCACTCACTGGTCACTTTATTAGAAACCCCTATCGTGTTTTCATTCACTGGCCACTTTATTAGAAACACCTACCTTGTACTTCCACTCACTGGCCACTTTATTAGAACCCCCTACCTTGTACTTCCACTCACTGGCCACTTTATTAGAAACTCCTAACTTGTGCTTTCATTCACTGGCCACTTTATTAGAAACACCTACTTTGTACTTCCACTCACCGTCCACTTTATTAGAAACACCTACTTTGTACCTCGTCTCCTGGCCACTTTATTAGAAACCCCTTCCGTGTTTTCATTCACTGGCCACTTTATTAGAAACACCTAACGTGTTTTCATTCACTGGCCACTTTATTACAAACACCTACCTTGTACTTCCACTCACTGGTCACTTTATTAGAAACCCCTAACGTGTTTTCATTCACTGGCCACTTTATTAGAAACACCTACCTTGTACTTCCACTCACTGGCCACTTTATTAGAACCCCCTACCTTGTACTTCCACTCACTGGCCACTTTATTAGAAACTCCTACCTTGTGCTTTCATTCACTGGCCACTTTATTAGAAACACCTACTGTGTACTTCCACTCACCGTCCACTTTATTAGAAACACCTACTTTGTACCTCGTCTCCTGGACACTTTATTAGAAACCCCTTCCGTGTTTTCATTCACTGGCCACTTTATTAGAAACACCTACCTTGTACTTCCACTCACTGGCCACTTTATTAGAAACTCCTACCTTGTGCTTTCATTCACTGGCCACTTTATTAGAAACACCTACTTTGTACCTCGTCTCCTGGCCACTTTATTAGAAACCCATACCTTGTGCTTTCATTCACTGGCCACTTTAATAGAAACCCCTACCTTGTATTATCAAACCAAACACCAGCCCGCTCCTGTCCAAGTTCCATTGGATTAGACTCGGATAGCTGAGCGTCACAGTGTGAAGAGTGTTTCGTTCAGTGAAAGTTAAGAGGATTTGTGAATTCCATCTAACATCAGCAGAATCGGACTAAGCAGCTCTCGCGCAGCGCTGAGGAAAAACACTCATTGTTTGGCTCAGAATAAACAAAGACATGAAGTGATAAGATTTGTGAGTCACATCTAAATGTCAAACTGGTTAGTGTGAACACGGCTGATCAACATGTTCATCTTAGAAGTCGCAGACGAACTGCTAAATTGTGCTGATTCATTAGTGCTGCTTTACATTTCTGGACTCGTGGGGAAAGGTTTGAATAACTGTAGTCCTGTGTTCCAAGGTCCACAAATGAAGTGGAGCAGTAATCCAGTGAATCATTAGCAGACCTTTAAATGCAGAATATTGTTTTGCTAATGGCAGTTTCACTGAAAACCTTTGCCTTTCTGAACATACACTACATGGACAAAAGTATTGGGACACCTGCTCATCCATTGTTCCCCTAAAATCAAGGGTATTAAACAAAGTTCATCCTTATTGCTGTTTAGAATTTGATTGCATTCAGCGACAAGAGCATTAGTGAGATCAGAATGTTGGATAGTCACCACCACACCTCATGCCCAACTCCTCCAACTTATCTAAAAAAGTATTGGAAGGAGCACCATCCATCATTCCAGAGAACACAGTAGTTCCACAGTAGTTCCACAGTAGTTCCACTGCTCCACAGCTTAATGTTGTGTGTATAATTATTTGAAAAAACTGACCAACACGGCCAGGTCAGACCTAGCAACTCACAAGTAGACTTCCACTCACTGGCCACTTTGTTAGAAACCCCTACAATGTATGTCCTCTTACTGGCCACTTTATAAGAAACCCCTACCTTGTACTTCCATTCTCTGGCCACTTTATTAGAAACCCCTACCTTGTACTTCCTCTTACTGGCCACTTTATTAGAAACCCCTACCTTGTACTTCCTCTCACTGACCACTTTATTAGAAACAGCTACCTCGTACTTTCACTCACTGGCCACTTTATTAGAAACAGCTACCTCGTACTTTCACTCACTGGCCACTAGAGATAGACTGATTAGTGTTTTTGGGGTCGATACCGATCATCTCTCTGGTTGGCCGCTCGATCACCGATACTGATAGAGGGCGGGGCTGGACGCCACTTTAACCCTCCTAGGCAAACTTGGTAATGCATCATCGTTCAGGGCTTCAGTAATGTTACATGCACTGTCTCTCCAGATGAAATCTACTTTACTTTTTGGAATCAACTACATATAAAACGTTATCGAACTCCGGGCACTCGCTAAGAGAGCCCGACAATTCCTGTACATGCAGAACAGCACTGTGTAGCTCAGAGTGTCAGTAGCAATGTTTGCTGCCCCTGCTGTGAGTGATGTACTCACAAGAGGGGGATCCGGTTAGTGGTGTTTTGCTAGTTCGGACCATGCCGTCAGGATAGATGATTTGGGAAGAGACTGAAGAGAGGGGAGAGCCAGTGGAGCCAGGAATGAGAGATGATAGAGGTAAAAGGGTGGAGACGGGGCGGTGGAGGGTTGCAAAGACTTGTCATAGACGCAAAAGCAAGGCAGAAATGATGTAAATAGGACGTTAGATTGGGAGGAGGGGCTTTAGGCATGTTCCTCCTCTCAAACTTCATAAAAGCACTAAAAGCCCTTACTCTGCTTTGTTAGTTTTACATATTCTACAAATATGTGAGTATGGGTCGCAAATTGGGGTTGAAAAACAACCGACCCTACCATCTCTACTGGCCAATTTATCAGAAACACCTACCTAGCACTTCCACTAACTGGTCAGGTTATTAGTGAGTGTTTACAGTACAATCCCATATATATTCAGAGATAAGTGAGCAGTTTACCTGTGACTCCACATCGTTCACAAAGGTATGGTGTTTATTATGTAGGCTGATTGCCCTGACTACCTCGTTTCCTCTGTAGAGACATTATGAAGGTGATGTGTGCATTCGACTCCACGACTCCACCGCTTTAACCTTCCTGAGGTGAAGGCAGATGGTCCTTCAGTAATGACTAGTGTGTGATGAGTTTAGCTCTATTTGAGGGGTAATGCAATTAATGTGAATACAAGGGCACAGACAAGCTTTCACACACGCTTTCAAGGACTCGCGCACACACACACACACAAACAAGGACACAGACACGCGCACACAGAAACACCTAGAAGGACGCATGTTTATACACACACACATACCCTGTGCTTGCATAAGGACATGCAGACGTGCACACAACCATGTATAAACAGCTACTCACAAGGACACAGACACATGAGAGCACACACACACATTACTCATTATGCATACTCAGGCATCCATCATTCCACAAGCTTTACCTTTTCTCATGTTAATGTGGTTAGTACTATTTGATGCTGCAGATTAACCCACCCGTTCTTAGCCCCCCTAATACTAGCGATGCTCCTAGGTACACTAGGAGGGTAAGGCCTTAAACACGTCTCCTCCAATACATGCAAAGCCAGGCGCCGCTTCTTTTTCAACTGCTGCCGAAGCTATCGGGCCATAATGTGGCGGCACATTAGAACCCTGAGCCACTCATTGCCCATTCAGTTTTATGGTGGGTTTCGGGTTTTCCCATTTGTTTATCTGTTATCTATCTTTTATGACCTTTTATTAATGCAGCTCAAGATGATACAGTGGTGTCTCCCTTTAACCCCTTAAAAAGCCAGTGGTTCGTCAGCAATCCGAAAGCAAACTTCTATTACCAAAGAACAGCCCCACCAGAGAACAGCCCCACCAGTTTGTACAGCTGTTCTTGTAGTTACTGAGTAATACACCTTAGTTTGTAATAAGAGTGTAAAGGGGGATATAAAGGGGTGTGTGAAAATGTGCCCTATGTTTACGCCCCTGAGAACACATTTTAATATATTGGAGATTTACATTGAGGCTATTTAGTATTTTTGTATGAGCATTTTTAGCATTTTGAGCATTTTAGGATTTTATCATTTTATCATTTTTGTATGATTTTTGTATGAGACTAAATTCAGGTGTTAAGTGAAGCGTTCAGCAAAGTTTAAATCGAAAACACAAAGCAGAAATAGGATAAAACACTCCTCAAAAGTCACCAAAATGCTCTCCTCAGTCCTCTCTGAGAATGGCCCGGTCTTAATATTCTTATGATATTCTAACATCGATGGAAAATGGCAACACACACACAGCCTTGAGACAGAAGTCTTTAGCTATTCTGAACTGCGGTTATGGTTTCCCAGATCTGTAGCGTTTCCTAAGGTTCTGATATTATTAACCAAGTCACAGCCCATATGTAGCCCATCTATCATGGAGCTTGCTTCGAGCTTCAATCTTCAAGCTTGGACTTGACCTTACAGAGCTGCGTTACATCTAGACCCGTTTAAACCTGGTCTTTTTATGCGATCAGTATCTGGATTGTATCCTGATAAATACGATTTCAGCCACGTGTTTACACTTGGTAGACAAATCCAGTAATGCCGAGTTCATACTACATGACTTTAGCCCTGATTTGCCGCTCAACGCAGCCCGACCCGAGTTAAAGCAGTATCTAGCATGCTACATATCTGGACCTGTCGGGAGTCGAAATCCTACAGTATGAAAAGTGTCACGACCAGGTTATGACTGACAGTGAGTGCGATGTCGCGCTCCAGTCAATGAGAACGCAAGGGGAGAGGAAAGCCGAGAAAGAAGTGAAAGGACTCCCTAAATCCAGTCTTATCAGGCACACTACACTCTACATGAGTGTGTGTGTGTGGCGCAGGGGCATAATATAGTTTCTATCAGAACACACTGGCATACACTCAACCATAATACCTACGATTTCATTGCAAAAATGTGTATATATTTACTTCCAGCTCCCTCTCCAGAACAGACCATCCCTGCACGCTATCACGTCATCCTCCGTCACTTCACGCGTGTCAAAACGAGAGCAGACACTCATCTGTGATTGTTCCTGGAACAACGGCCGTGTAGTGTGCAAACCACAGCCACTTAAACATTCCCGATTACAAGAGATCGAGTTGTGTGGTCTGAACAGTGCAGCAACCTGACGATGCTACAAGACGGTAGTGTGTCGAAGCCATAAGTCAGGCTGAAATCTGATTGCTGTGTGGGAGGGAATATGTAAATGCGCTTGTTGTATGGCAGTTACTGGGAGGGGTTTTGCTTGTCGAATGACAAACTAAGACGGATGTGTTTACACTGCTATTTGTGGCTCAGATGCGCCTCAGGCCACCTCATGAAGTAGCACCTTTATTCTTAAGAGTGTGACTTGGTTCTCTTGGTCCAGACCAAGTAAGAAAATGACACAAAGTTTTGGTTTGCTTCTTGTTCATACTGACATACACATGTGAACAAAATTGTTGGTTCCCCCCCAGTTAATGAAAGAAAAATCCATCATTTTTGTCCAGGCCTATTTTATGAGTTTATTTTTCTAAATAATTCTGTTGAAGCATGGTTCAAAATACATGTCGTATTTTCATTTGTTCATTTTCATAAAATTTCTTTCTATTTTGTCAGATTTTATTAATTTCACTTATTTCTGTGACCATTGTGGGTTTTTCTTTCATTAACCGAGGGGTACCAACAATTTTGTCCATGTGTGTATTTGCAATCAAACCAAATGGGGGGGGGGGGGGTGACATATGAAACACAGAAACATAATTTTACCAATATTTTGTTGCCTAGATTTCATTTTCGAAGCCTTTCAAAGGGTTTTTTATGACCAGTATAATCGATACCCTGATTCTGGAGTGTAGGAAATTTTGAATATAACTCATTATATTAATTCATTATCATACCATAAACATTTTAAACCGCAACACCCCTAGAACAATAGCTTGTACCTAGAACCAAACTCCAAAATACACATTCCTCAAATGATTCACTGTGTAATTTCCTTACGCTGTTCAAAGTCCCGGGCTGTTTGTAATCCCATTTCAGCTGACGCAACGCTGCAGTGGCCTTCACTGGATCTCTGGCTTCAAAAAGTCACGGCAAGAAAAATTGGCCTTGTCCTGTAGCATGCAGAATCGTCTATTCACCAGCACTCATAAATATGTCCTCGCTGCGCCGGCCAACGTTCCGCTCGGCTTCAGACGGACTGCGCTGTTTGTGGGAGTGTCAGCAGCCTTTTAAATTAGCTGTAATATCAGAACTGTAGCCTCTGGACCAAATCCAAGCGATGTCCAAATCATGCTGCAGTCGCACGTGGCAGGGAAGCTTCTCTAGATTTTTTTGAAGGTTTCAGGAACGAAATTATGGCTTGCTTTCAGTTTATCATGGAGAGCCTGACATGTGTATCAATGCAGTAATGGCTATATCAATATATGTATATTTATGAATTTACCTTTACATGGACCATTTGCACGAGCGATAATGTGTTCAGGCCTTAGATTGTGTTGCTTTTGACATCCAGCAAATGTAAACATGCTGCAGTGGTTTGGAGTTTGCTCTTATTTATTGCTTATTTATTGTCATTTGTAGAAAAGGTGGGTCTGCACGGTGGTGCAGCAGGCAGTGTACACAACACAACAGTGCTACAAGCAGAGGCAGACCCAAATACGGCCTTTTATACACCAATCCATCCATCCAGCCTTCCATCCTATGTGCTTTTTCCTGGTCATGGTCAGGGTGGGTTCAGATTCCTACTTTCCTACTTACTGTTAGGCACGGGGCCGGAATACCCCCTGGACAGGACGCCAGTACATCACAGGGTATAACATAAGGTTGGGTGGGCTCATTCATGTGTATTAAGGAGAATCACAGGGTGGGGGAAACCAAGAAAAACAAGCCCACCATAGTTGTGAGGTTAGCAAAGTTCGATTTGAAGGAAAAGGAAGCAAACCTGGATGTACCAGTCTACTAAATATCACTCAGGTGCTCTCAGGTATGAGACTTCATCCTCTAAACGTGGGTGATTTAAGCCTCACAGTTGGCTGGAACATGGCCTGTGCTGTGGTGCTGAGCCTGCTAGCTCACTTATCTAGGCCTACATGGCCGGCTACGAGTCCAAACATGTATTTTGCCTTTCTTTTACTCCCAACACCAGTCACTCGACTTCGCTCTCTCAGACAGGAGGGTTTTTTTATCATGTGTCGGTAGCTTAGTAGTTCATCAATAGTAGCAATAGTATCATCTAAACGTTTAGTCAGCCAGGCTTGAAGTTGGTGAGCAGACTACTACCCTGCTATCTAAGCTAAGGCTAACCAGCCAATCTCTTCTGATTTTGCTGATTTAATGTTTGCAGTTGTTATCAGACTACTGCTTTAACATTTGCTTCACAGTTTACTCAGAAAATATCCCTAGTTAGTTTGTATAGGATAGGATCCAGTTGCTGCCGAATACTATACATACTACACTTCGCCTGAATGTCTACTAGCTAACTAATTAAGTAAGACATGGGTACAATTGTAAAATCTTAATAAGTTCAAGAGAACTGTTGATTTAAGAGGATTTGGGTCTTCAGTCTGAGTTTGAAGACAGCCAATGACCACTTTGTTTCAGGGACAGAAAGAAAGTCTGGGTGTCTTCTATAAAGAATTAAAGAATGATGGGTCAAGCCGAGCCGTACTTGAAGCCCAAAGAGCTCTTAGTACAAATGGGGTTTTGACCATTGCCATCGAGGACGGTGAGACTGGACCATTCTTGGCTTCGTAGGCCAGTGTTAGGGTTTTTGTGTTTGGGTCTGTAAGGAGAACACAGCAGAGGAGTCACATGGCTGAACTTTGAAACGCTGAAGACAAGCTGTGCTGCCGCATTCTGGATATGGATTTGCAAGGGCCTGATAGGAAGGGCATGTAGGAAAACTAGCTAGAAGGGGGTTACAGTAGCCAAGTCTTGAAATGACGAGAGACTGAATAAGCACCAGGCTGGCCTCTCTACAGAGAAAAGGTTGGATGTCGCAAAAGGGAAATTTCCATGACCGAGTCAGGTTTGCAACATGAGTCAAGAATGAGACTACACCATATACTTGAGAGAGGGAGGTGAAAGGGAAATTGACAAAGACTGCAGTTGCTATAGCAATAGCCCTAAACCACTACAGTTCCCATAATACCATTCCCACAAATCCATATTTCTTACAGCTTAACGCTGCATTTTATTTTCATTTAGGCATTTGGCATTGGAGTCTACCACAACTTGTTTGACAAACCTTTACCAGTGGCAAATCTAACTGAAATATGTCCCACTTTTATGCTCCAGGTTAACATTGTTAGTATTGTCCCATTGTTTGCTATAGTTTATAATGCATTATGCAGCATTTCGCACATCCAAACATCATGGGAACATGCCAGCACATGGAGGTTGGACTGTACTGTGTGCACAACTGATTTAAAGAGAGATTTAATAGATAGATAGATAGACAGATAGATAGATAGACAGACAGATAGATAGATAGATAGACAGATAGATAGATACATAGATAGACAGACAGACAGACAGGCAGACAGATAGATAGATAGATAGATAGATAGATAGATAGACAGACAGACAGACAGACAGATAGATAGACAGACAGACAGACAGACAGTTAGATAGATAGACAGACAGACAGACAGACAGATAGATAGATAGATAGATAGTGCTAATAAACTGTATAATACTTTTGTATTTATTACAGTTTAGGTGTAGTGCATCCAACTCAGATTTGAACTCTGGGTTTTGTATGCCTCTCCCATCTTTCCAAGTAGGAAATCCCACCTGTTGGGGCATTCCAGTAGAAATTTCGTAATTCTGACATCCCAGTACAAATGGAACGCAGCTTAGGGTTTCAGAGTGGCATGCACGCTTTCGAATGACCATATTTACTCTAACAGTGTGTAACATATATTCCCCATCTGCCAATACATGTACCGTTACATCCCTAATCGCTTCTGCAGTGTTTCTCGACCTTGGCCCTTGAACATTTTAGTGCACTCCCTGCTTTTACACACCCACTGCAACTCTGAAAGGGCTTGTTAATGATCTGATTAGTTGAATCAGTTGTGTTGGGAGCAGGGAAAGCACTAAAATGTGCAGGGCAGGACGCCTCCATGACCGGGGTTGAAAAACACTGCACTACTAAACGTGGCATGGACCTCAAAAACAGTCGTAGCTGCAGCGCTTCACTTTTGTTTAGCAGTTTTAAAATGATATGAAGAAATGAGAGATAAAGCTGCGCCACTCATGATTGAGATTCAAACGACATGTCAAGTCTTACACACACGCATGCACATGTGCTGCCTATGGGCCTGTAACACACCCTCCGCAGAATTAAACCATGGATCACTCAGCACAAAGCCGCAGAGCTTTTATTGATTGAGCCGCAGCTCAGGCAAGTATTTGGCATCAGAAAGAATTTTATTATGACATGCACGTACACACACACACACACATGCGCATAAAATATCAGAGAAGACATAGAATTTCATCATTCTCAGGTCGTTCTATATGTTAATCTGACCTGACCACAGGCCTGCTTTATTTGTAGGCCTAGTCCCAGTCCCACAACGCCCCTTTCAGCACTATTTGCTCTGCTTTAATGCACATTCAGATACATTGTTTACACCCATCAGCCATAACATTCAAACCTCAACATTAAAAGCTGATGATCTTGTTACAGTGGCTTTTATCAAGGGGTGGATGCATTAGGCAGCAAGTTAACAGTCAGTTCCTGAAGGTGATGTGTCTTCAAACATCAGGCAGGTCTTGTGGGGTGTTCCCAGTATGTACTAGTCAGTACCTACCACAATGCCCAAAGCTCATAGGCCCCACCTCACAACTTACTGGACTCGTGACACATCTTGTGGAGTCCATGCCTTGAGTCGAGCTTTGAGGCGACGAGAGCTATATAGTATAATTGTCTACTGTTCCTTTTTTATCCCAGTGCTTGTTAATGCGATCTGTAGAACCCCCACCTCACAACTTACTTGCTTCAAAAATGGATAAAAATGGGGCTCAGAGTGTCTCAGTGGTCTGATCCACTACCACTATGCTGCTTTACTATCATCGGTCAGAGTCCGAGAAAGCGCAGGCGATGTTGGTGGTACGGTGGAGCAGGGGACCCGGCGCTTTCCTGTGAGTGTGTCGGCTGTCGGTTTAAAAAAAGAGGCAATGGCAGGCTTCACAAGAATCAGAGGAGAAGTCCTTACTCTCATAGTGTCAGGAGCACTGCTAGTTATGAACAGGTGAGTTAATTGGACGTACCAAATTGAGAGAGAATGGGGGGGTCCTCAGACATCTCTGAAGACCAGTTTGAGAAGTACTGAGGTAACTAACTTCACAAACCTGCTGTTAACCAACTAAAACTGAGAAGGTGAAATAAGGATAGACTAGCAATGGCTAGCTCATATATTTTGTTCCTGAAGTGTTACATTTCTGTTTTGTAGTCTTTTGGTTAATAAAGTCCTTTTTGAACTTCACTCTTACATCCTGTATTCAAAGCCTCCAATTCGTGAAGAAGAACAAAAAGTACACTGGAGCAGGACTAAAAGGGAATCAGCAAAGGCTAAATGCAATCAGGACCTTGAGCAAGAAATGTAGACTTGCATTACAGCTAATAATAAACAAATGACATAGCTAAGGCTGAGTTAGGTTAGGTTAGGTTAGGTTAAGCTAAGCTACACTACATTAGACAAAGGTATTAGGACATCTACACTTTACACCTACAGGGGCTTTTTTGACATCCCATTCAAAATGCTTAGGCATTAATATGGAGTTGGTCCCACCTTTGCACAGCAGCTCCACTCGTGGCGGAGTTGCTGTGGTTCCCAAACACTTCTACTTTTCAATAATACCACTCACAGTTGATGGATTGATGAGAAGGAAAACCATTTCACCTACTATCTTGTTGTAGCAATGTTGGCATCCTATTACATACAGAACCACGCTGGAATTCAACGAGAACCACCCATTCTTTCACTAATGTGTGTAAAGGCAGACTGCATGGCTAGGTGCTTGATTGTATATACCTGTGGCAATGAGACTGAATGAAACACCTGAATGAAATGTATGAAATGAATGAAAGCCTGTGCTTTCTCGGACTCTGACCGATGATAGTAAAGCAGCATAGTGGTAGTGGATCAGACCACTGAGACACTTGGAGCCCCATTTTTACCCATTTTTCTGTACCCATTTTTGAGAATTTCCCCACTGCGGGACTAATAAAGAATTATCTTATCTTAATTGAATGATTCAGAACTGCGTAACTCTGTCCCAATACTTTTGTCCATACAATGTATGTTTAAAAGTAAACATTGCTCTTGGGTTTGAATGGCTCACCTTGACACCTCCATAAAACCTGAGTGTGTCGATTCTGGAGCAGGGGCTTCGTTCTTGGACGGCTGCCTCTCAAACCACAGTGTTGTAAAACTCGCTTGACTGTAGACAGTGCTTAGACTGTAGACTGTGCCTTGGTGGTTCTTGGGTTGATTCTGGCCATCTGAACCAATTTCCTATCATCTGAGGGTGACACTCTGGTCTTCGTCCAGACCTTGGTTCTCAGACCTTGACAAAGTAGCTACACCTCCCAATAACTGGCCCTGATTTTTATGCCCGTTGTGAGTGTATGCAAACCTCTGACCGCAACTGCGTACTCCTTGGAACTGCCAGTGGACCTCCTCACTATTATAACTTGTGGCTCCTGTTGGGTCGGTGTTCCCTTTGCTGCTTTTTGCGACAAGATCTGTGGCCCCCGTCTTGTCAGATACGTGCAACAGATAGTGGCAGGTTCTGGCAGCAGTTAGCGCAGAGTGTATTTCTCATTTCAGGCTGTGTTTAAAACAGTCACTAAGAGCATTCTTATGAAAGTTGAATCCTAGTTAAAATCGACCTGACTTTGAGGCGAACATCATCGCTACCTGATCTTCCCATCACAATCACTCGTTAAAAGACAACTGCCACACAATGCCGTTACTCTGCCGCTACTGAATATTTGAAGGAGATGATGAATGATGACAGCGGTGTGAGCGTTCAATACTGACGCAGCGAAGGAAACAAGAACTCCCGAAAGATGTTCTAGGAGCGGACTCCTCCTCAGCTGTCGCGGACATGAAGAACCGTAATGGGGACGAGCATTGTTAAAGCTGCTCCACTTCCAGAAGTGAAGAGAGCCACAGGGGTCATTAATCAGTTCCTCCAGTACACAATAGGAGCGTTCAGCAGTTCCGTAAGTGCTTTAGCGCTCACGGGTGTGTGAGATTTATTACAGGTATGCATTTTTAAAATCCTTGTGTGATGATATGTGGTATAATGACCACAAGCAGTTCTTGTCTTCTTCATAATTGATTCGGTACCTTTACCTGTAAAGCTACCACTGTCTGCAGTACAATGTAGACCCACCTTGCTGGTGTTCAGTTAGAGACAGAAAGTAGCTCATCTGTTGATGTACAGTCGGGTCCACCACCCAAAAACATCTGTGGTTTCCGACCACATAGCCAATCTTGTCTGGATGTTTTTGGGTGGTGAACCCACTGTCAACCTAGCAGTGATGCCTGTACCAGCACCTCACACATGCACTACCATTAACACTACCATGTCAGTGTCATTGCTGTGCTGAGAATGGACCACCAGCCCTCAACATTACCTGTCCACAGGTTTCTGGACACCCCGTTTAGTACTGTAACCCACCCAAAACTAGGAGGATAAGGACGCATGGCATTACGTCTGTTAGGTGACTCCAGCTGCTGATGGCAAAGCAGCATGGCTTAGGATTGTAACCCCCTCCAGGCCATACCATACCCCTCAAGGGTATTAACCTCTGCTGCAGTGACAGCCTCTACGTTTGTGAGAATGCTTTACACTACATGTTGGAACATTGCTGCTAGGTCAATTTGATTGCTTTCAGATTCACCAGAGCATCAGGTAGGGCGGGTACTCATCCTAAAAAATATTGGACGGAGCGCCAATCAATCAATCAATCAATCTGTCAATCCAATCCAAGTTTTGCAGTTACACAGCCCAATGCTGGGGAGCATTATAACTTTCTAGCCCATGCTTGGCACTGGACATGGTGACTTTAGGCTGAACTGAGAGATGATCTACAACCTTCAGCTCCAGCTATGATCTCATGGTGGGAGAGAGGATTTGTCTTCAGGCCAGAAGTCAACTTTAGTAGTTGCTTATCAGAAGCGAAGCAGGGGACAGAGATAAAGGTAGAAGTACGCAAGGAGAAACGGGCCAAAAGATTTGCGATTTGGTAAATAAGGAGAGCACAAGAGCACAGTAGAGAAGGACAGAGGGGACTATGTGGTCAGACACAATCTGAGTCTGTGTTTGATTGGAGATAAGCAGCTCTCTCTCTCTCTGTTCGGACAGATTTTTTCCCTCCCTCCCTCCCTCTCTGCTGGAGGAAAAGGCGTCCACCCAGGTACCTTGGGCCAACTGGCTCTTGTGCTCCATCTAAATGTCCCTGCTCTGCTGGCGTGTACCAGCCTGGACAGTTGCCAGTCCAGCAATATTGTGATTACTAACAGCAGCAAGCCTTTCAGAGTAGAGCTGGTTCTGGAGTGACCGTGGGACACAAAGCCTGCCAACCGAGAGTGCAGGGTACCTTTAAGCGCTGGCACCTCGGCAGGGAGACAGTGGTGTAACAGCTTTGTTGGCAGCAGGGGGCTATTGATCAGGCTCGAGTGTTCAGAGAAATGTGGCCCGACCCTGTAAGTGTATGTGTTTGTGCCAGTTTTCCTGCAGAATCAGACACTTATCTAAAGTAATCTGAAAAGATAAGCTTGCGTATGCTCTCATGTTTTTTCGTAAATAGAGCACGTGGGTATGCTTGCCTTTGTGGCTGACCCCGAGAAATGCAGGCTTTTAAAGCATTTTGCAAATCTGCAAATCTTTATCAGATCTGAGCCATGTTTAGGAATGGACCTAAACACAAAAAATGACAGGACTTGCTTCTACAGATGTCCATTAGCATTACGCTGTATGATAATGTGCAAGGAGACTGTGAGAGAGGGGAGAACTGAAAGAACTTTGAGCTGAGTTCAACCGGCTTCTGCCTTGTGGTAGAAAAGACCAGACCAGCCCCCTCCCATTATAACCTAGGAATAAGAGATTTGGCAGAGTTTAAGGAAGGTGACGGGGTGATGGGTTGGGAAATCTTTGCAGTAAATTCATGAACAAGGTAGAGATTAAATTTATTGGACTTTAGATTAGGAGCAGGAGGGGCTTCTGGCTTGTTGCTCCTCCCAAAATCCAGGTGTTCCATTACTCCACTTCTATATGTGTTTTAACAGTGCTTATATCTTCTCGCACTGGGTCTTGAAGGTTAGACTGGGTTGACACTGTGTCATGTGTCCTTCAGGGACCTTTAGTTTGTATTACAAGCCTTAGTAAGTAGAAACATCTTATTTACACATCTGTACATAAAGTGACAGATTTCTCCAGTATCTCAAATTATTCTAAAATATCATAAGATCAACCAGAAAAGGATGTACAACAGATTTACTGCATCAGTGCAGCGTGGCATGGAGGCAACTGGCTTGTAGCACTGTTGAGATGTTATTGAGGCCCAGGTTGCTTTGATAGTGGCCTTCAGCTTGTCTGCATTGCTGGGTCAGATGTTTCTCATCTTCCTCTTGACAATAGATTCTTTATGAGATTCAGGTCTGGTGAGTTGGCTGGACAATTAGGCACAGTCATATCATGGTCGGTAAACCATTTAGTAGTAGGTCCTGCTGGAATAGCATCTCCATAAAGCTTGTCAGCAGAAGGAGGCATGAGGTTCCCTACAACCCTTCTTGTAGACGGCTGCGTTGACTACATCAGCGGATGACATGGCACCCCAAACCATCACAGACTGCAAAAACATCACACTGGACTTCAAATACCCTGAATTCTGTGCCTCTTCAGGTTCTTTAGACCTTTAAAATGCTCTTCACACTCACAAAAACCTAGTACAACCATGGTTCTTTATTTTGCAGTCATCTCTAATAGACTTGCTTATGTGATTTCTGACACCACATGACTGACTGACATGGCTGTTATCTGTAAACGTGGATGGAAGGACGTTGCATAGCTGAAAACAGTAGCAACCACATTTAGGCTAGAATTGTCTCTGTGCTTCTGTCCGTTGTTCATTCAATGGTTCCATAATCTAGTAGAGATTACTTAAAGCAACACTACGTAGCATTTTTACCTTAATACCTCCAGAATCGTGTTGATGCTCCACTGACTGTAATAGGGAGCATAGCACTGCTATTGTTGCTACTCCAGGCTCTCCTCCTTCATATTGTCATATTGGTGTAAAATCCTGTAATACTACTCTCCCTTGCCTCAGTCCACATGCTTCTCTCAGTGTTCAGTGATGGTTCTGTATCTATCAGCTGTCCAGAAATGCAAGTATAGAGTAACTTTAGTGGCGGCTTAAAGCACAAATGGAAATTCCTGACAGTAGGGGGAGCCCATGAGCAAGAATTGCCAGTTCTTACATAGTACTACTTTAACTTTACACAGTTTTAGGTGAGTGTGTGATACATTAGCCATGCACTTTGCTGTTAATTAGACAATAGATTTTGTTACCAATATTGCTATTGAAACCGTAAGTCCTGGCTGATATGGATCAGGCAATTTTCTTTGAAAACTACCACACTCTAAATAAGCTGTTTTTAATCAAAGCTTAAGTAGAAAAGTAGAATAGATTTGTTACAGGACTGGAATGGATTCATTCCTGGACTCATTACTGATTTCCTGATAGAAAACACAGCAGCACTTAGAAAGATGTTGGTCCATTTTATTATGACCAGTGTAGACATGCAGCCCACCCACTACTCCAGGGACACGTTTAAGAGTTGTGTCTGAACGTATCGCTGGTGAGACATTCAGTTTGAAAAGGTTAATTGGGAGAGTTTGTTTCATTGAACTAGAAGCAAGACCTGGATGGCTTAGGCCTTCACAGGTGGACCCTTTCATTCATCTGATTGTTCCTTGGGCTGTGTTCTCCGCTCCGTTGCTATGAAGCAGAGCTCCTGGGACACGGCTGCATCTGTCAGGGCAAATATCCCCTTCAATGACTCATTGCTCCAGCAATCGGAGTCAGAGGCGGAGGCGGCCCCAGTCTGAGGCTGGACACTGTGTGTGCTGGGCCTGTCTCCTCATATGGCCTTTGTCCAAGCCATTGTTATTTCCGTAAAGCCAACAAAAGGTTGCTAAGGTAAACATACTCCTTAACGATGAGCAGACAGCGATGATGAAAGTGGCAGAACAGGCTGGCGATGGGCGGGGAGCGGGAGCGGGAGTGGGGGGTGCTGGGTTCTGCTAAGCATTCATAGGTTTACTTACTGCGACTTCTGCTTCCTCACATTTTTCTGACTGTGCTTCTGACCTGACCTGCTGGGTAGGTGATGATAAATCTTTTGTCTGAACTTTGGGTGTGAGAAAATTTGAATTTATGTTTTGCAATACTTTTAGTATTGAGTCTCAGAAACACATTGATGAGTGGTTAATATGTAAAGACTGGTGGCAGGCAGTGGGTCACTTCATGCAGTGCTTAAATCTAGCAGTAGCAGAGCTGGACACTGCCTTCTGATCTCACTGTGTCTGCAGTCTGATTTATAGTAGTCTTAATATTTTATAAAAATCTTAATATATCGCTATTTATTGTACCGTAACCCCTGTATCATATTACGTATTGTATCGCCAGGTTCTCTGCAATTCATATATATATATATTACCTGATATACCTGACTCTTATCGGTATAGCGTGTTGGGGGGCTTGTCCAGCTGGGGAATCAAACCCTAGTTTGACACAGGGGAGGCGGAGTTGTTCCCCACTACATTACACCAACAACAACCTCTCGTTAAAATCTACAACGCTTCGTAACCAAGTCAGATTTGTGTAAAATCCTGTAATGTTTACAGTGAAATCTGTAAAATCCATGAGAGGGCACTATAAGTGTAATTGGTATTTACTGCTGTGGAGTTAAACTGACTTACACTCTTTAACAGCAGGGGGATCCCGGGAGCACAAATACCAGTTCTTGCATAATGCTGCTTTAATATACATGATATGGGCAAAAATATTGGGACACGTTATACATACAGGAGCTTTTTTGACATCCCATTAGAAATCCATAGGCATTAATATGGGGTTGGTCCCCCTTTTGCAGCTCTAACAGCAGTTCTGGAGCTATGCAGTTATTGAGTGAGCAGAGCGCTGGAGACGTTTCACAGTCTGCTCTGAGCTCAGCACCCGGCCCCGACCCCGCTCTGTAACTTTACATGGTCTGACAGTTGGTGGCTGGGTTGCTGTGGGTCCTAAAAGCCTCCACTGTTCAATATCACCGCTCACAGATTATGTCCATATTGAAGAAATTTCACCAACTGACTTGTTGTTGCAGTGGTGGCTCCTTTTACACACAGAACCACTCTGGAGTTTAGTGAGCTCTTTAGCACCACAACCTATTCTTTCACTAATGTGTGTAAAGGCAGACTGTATAGGTGCATAGACTAGGTGCTTGATCTTATACACCTGTGGCAATGGGACTGAATGACACACCTGAATTTAAGGATTAAGAGGTGTGTCCCAATAGATTTGTCCGTATAGTTTGTATAGTAGCAAATATGTTAAGGATGGCAGGCTAGTATTTAGATGCTGATAGGGGTCTTCACAATGAAAAATGTGCATTGTGGACTGTATGACTGCGCTTGGTCAATTCATACAGCTGCTGTCGACACGATTATTCTAATTTTAATAGTTGGAATTCAACGACAAGTTAATTTGATGTTTTAAGTAATTAACAGTAATCATAAACCCCTCTCTCTCTCTCTCTCTCTCTCTTGCTATCTCTGTAGGTGATGGAATAGGTGATGTCTGAAGTACAGGGCACTGTGGAGTTTTCTGTGGAGCTGCATAAATTTCACAATGTGGATCTCTTCCAGAGGGGGTAAGTTCATCTACATACAGACCCACTGATATAAAAACACTGGCCTCTTTTCCACTGCAGGACTGAGTAATTCTAAACACGAGGGGAACCGTTCCAAGGGCTTATCTAGCTAACTGTATGTGGGTCCACAGAACTGTTCTGTGGGACGACTTAATGATGCAAGGATCCTCTGATTGGCTCCATCTCTCCACATCGAGATCCTGGGTCTTCATATTTCCAGTACAGAAAATGGCAGAGGCTGTATCTAATAAGTACAAGAATAGTTGTTCCAATTTAGCTTCATCAAGTGCACTGATCATTAGTGTGGCGACAAGTAGCATACATGAGTTGGTAATGGGCCTTGCCTGACATCATTACCGCAGTCCTAGCACAGCCTAGCTGCCTAGCTTGTCCAGCATCGCTGCCACAGTATTAGCACGGGCCAGCTACTGGGCTCGTCTAGCATCGCTGCAACAGAGTTTGTATGGCCCGGCTGACGGGCTTATCCAGCATCGCTACTGTGGCGTTAGCACCGCCTGGCTACGGGACTATTTTTACCTGCAGAGGAAAAAGGCCAATAAAACGGACTGGGACCAGTTTCAAAAGACCATATCTTACATTATTTTATATATTCATAGCTTATTGTATTGTTGTATACCCAAATATTTCATTTTCCAATTACCAATACTGATTTTGAAGTCCAAATATTAAATGTATTGGTCGATCTTGATCCTACTCTCCTAGGAGAGTAAGACAGTTTATCAATAGTGTGTTAATAGATAAGTGCTCTGATGTTTTTTTAAAGGTCATCAGGAGCCTCCTGCAAATTCAGTTGCAGTCGAAATGATTCAACCCCCACTACAAATTAGGTTGCTTAGCCAAATGTACAAACTTCTAGCTGTTTGCAATTAACCAAGCAAACAAGATCAATTTAAACAGCCCAACACAACTAATATAACAAAACAACGCAAAACTGCTTCTCTCAGAATTATTCAGCCCCTTCATGACAAGCATCTTTAGTCCTAATAGATCACCCTTCTGCTGATATGACCTGCTGTAAACATGGTGCACAGCCAGACACCAGGTTCTGGCAGCATTCCTGAAAAATCTTAGCCCACTCCTCATGGACGTCACGTAACCGCAAGACCACCCCCGGTAATACCGTCTATCGCTGTATTATTTTGAGACGGTGTAAGGTTATGAAAGGAGTGAAGGCCTTCAGCATTTACTATGCGCCTCGGTGCCGGCTGCCACCAAATCTTGGTGCAAGTCATATGCAATCACTCTAGGGTTTCTGACCACCTGTCTCCTCAGGAATCTGGCGTCAGCCGGTGATAGCTTCCCCTTTCTGCCATGTCCAGGTAGTGTAGCCAGTGTTCCTTTCAACATTGCTTCCAGCTGTGTCTCTACGAACATTCAGGGCCTTTTCCTTGTCTCTGCAATGCAGCGATCTCTGCTCTGAACTTTCTTTTGGACAACACTCTGGAATTGCCATATTTTTACATTCGATCAAATGTCACAGTCTGCAAACCCCAGTAGCCAGTCCAGGTATTAGGAGTTTTTAGCTCAGGCACACCTGATGAAGCCCTTGGTTTGCCACCTGGTTGGCAGTTGTGTGCTCTTTTCAGGGATTCTATTCAGGGGGTTAAATAATTTGGAGACTGCAGTCGTCATTAAAAGGGGTGTTTTGTGTTGAATTTGGAGAATTGAGCTATTTAAATTGGTCTTGTTGGATTGGTTTAGCTGAAGGTTTGTACATTTAGCTAATAAACTGTTAGCAAAGGATCTTTTTGAATGAATCCTTTCGACTGCAGCTGTATTCTGGCCTACACTGAGCTGTGAATGTATTTTAATCAAACGTGTCAGTTAGCTGTGTGTGAATAAATGTGCTACCTGAAGTCAGTAAACCTAAAGCTCAGTGGCTGTGGCGATGTTCACATTTACTTCCTGTGTAACCGACTTTTGAATCCTGTGAACTCAGAGCAGCAGTGTCTCAGTGGGGGGTTCTCCTGCAGTCTCGGCTTTATGTGCATAACCGATCCGCCCTGCAGACAATCGCATTATTATCTCTTTTTTTATTTGCGGTATTTAAATCCGTCCCGGTATAGCAGGTGTCAATATTACAGAATAGCACCCTCGAACAGTGGGTGTGATTTCCGGCGCGCTCCTCCTCCTTTTCTCTAGCTCTCCTCTCTGCTGAATCCAGGCCCTGTTCTCCTGACAGCTGGGTGTAATATCACACAACTGATGCAAACTAAAGGTCACCCATAATGCCATGCAGTGTGTGTGTGTGTGTGTGTGTGTGTTTGTGTGTGTTCATTCGTTCAGAGATTAAAAGCTGGCATCTAGCTTTGGCCAGACTCAAATACCAGCTCAGGAGAAATTTGAATGTATTCCCTCTCCCTCTCTCTCTCTCTCTCTTTCTCTCTCTCTCTCTCTCTCTCTCTCTCTCTATCTCTCTCTCTCTCTCTCTCTCTCTCTCACACACTCTATACCTATCCCTCTCTATATCTCTTTGTCTGTCACCCTTTTTCTGCCTTTCTCTCTCTATCTATCTCAAATTTTAACCTCTCTCTCTCTCTCTCTCTCTCTCTCTCTCAATCTGTCGCTCTGTTCATTCCTCTATTTCTCTACCTCTCTCTCTCCCTCTTTCGACCTCTCTCTCTCAATCTTTGTTCATCCCTCCATCTCTCCACCTCTCTCTGTCTCTCTCTCTCTCTTTCAACCTCTCTCTCTCTCACACTGTCTTTGTTCATGCCTCCATCTTTCTACTCTCTCTCTCTCTCTCTATCTCTCTCTCTCTCTCTCTCTCTTTACACACACATACACACACACACTCTCTGTCTCTCTGTTCATTCCTTCATTTCTCTCCCTCTTCCTCTCTGTTAAATTCTCTTTCTATGTCTTTCTCTCTCTCTCTTCCTCTCTGTCTGTCTGTCTGTCTGTCTGTCTGTCTCTCTCTCTCTCTCTCTCTCTCTCTCTTCCTCTCTGTCTGTCTGTCTGTCTCTCTCTCTCTCTCTCTCTCTCTCTCTCTCTCTCTCTCTATCTCTTTCACTCTCTGTCTCCCTCTCTCCCTTTCTCTAATTGGGAAAGCTAAACCGTTTATATGGTCAAATCGCCCAGAGAAAGAGAGTGTTTTTGACTCATTCTGCTCACTGTGTGTTTTTGCCCAGGAGCGTCGCTACAGTGGAAATGTAATATTCCTGATATGATTCCCTCAGTATAGCAGAACAAACCAGACTTGAATGAGGAATGCACCACTGAATGTGGCTCCTGATTTACAGCAGAGCAAAGCTTAAATGGAACAGATTGCAGTTTAATCTATGAAGAGGTATTGCAACCATGCACTGTGTGCTGTACATCGTGGTAGGCTGAATGACTGAAAAGTAATTGGACAGTTAACTGCTAAGCAGTTTCATGGTCAGATGTGACCTGTCCCTTCGTTATTTCATGAAAAATCAAGGAGATAAAATATCTGGAGTTGATTCCTGTGCTTGAATTTGGATTTGGTAGCTGTTCATCAGAATGTCGTAGCAATTATATTGTAATATTCATTTCCCAATTATGTAAAAACAATCAGAAATGTAATATAATATTGCATTTACCTGGTTAAAAAGTGTAATACAAGAATTATAGTGTATATAATGGTATGCCCATTATTGTAATACCATTTTTACCAATAATGTAACATCTCAGCCATAACATTAGTACCACCTACAAGCATAAGAATCTGAGCCAGACTGTGATGGGTAGACGACTGGGTCAGAACATCTCTAAAACATCTGGCAGGTCTTGTGGGGTGTTTCTGGTATGCAGTGGTCAGTACCTACCAAAAGTGCTCCAAGGAAGGACAACTGGTGAACCGGTGACAGGGTGATGGGCACCTAAGGCTCACTGATGCGATCCATGGAGGCTCCACTTCATTCTAAAATAGCAGAGCCTGCCAGATATCACAGGCCGCCTTTAGAGGTTTTTTCTGGAGTCTGTTGTGGTGGCACAAGGGGGACCTACGCAGTATACCTGTACTGTAACTACTGTGCTATGACTTTGGCACTCAACAATGTAGTAGTCTTCCCTTCCCTTCAGGTGAGAAATCTGAGTCTCCTTGATCCGACTCTTTCACTTTATGCCGATGTCAGCTCCGAAAAGCATCATTTTTTTCATCTGCTCAGTAGAGCCAAAATTCACTCATTCCTCTCTTCGTCTGCAGCCGAATCTCTCATTCATGCTTTCATCTTTAGTCCATTAGACTGTTGTAATTTTCTTCTTGCTGGCATCAGCTCTTCCTCTCCTCGTAAGCTTCAGATGGTCCAGAACCCCCACCTGACACCCACCTAATCACTCATACTCGCTGTGACAACCCCATCACTCCTGTTCTCCATGATCTCCATTGGCTCCCTGTCAAATACCTCATCCACTTCAAAATTCTCCTGCTCGCTTACAAAGCTCTTAATAGCTGTCTGTCGGAGCTTCTCCTTCCTTTAAACCCACCCGTACTCTGCTCTTCGCATCAGCTGATCCAGTAACCATCAATTCAGTCACATGAACATTAGCTTATTTTTGAAACCCTTACCTGGTGTTTTACATTAGTACTGCATTTATTGAACCTAACAGATGAGAACCAAGTCTGTTCTCATGTATTGGACTTTCTAGTGTTTGACCGTTTGCCTGGCTACTGACTCTGGATTTTGCCTGCCCTTTGATAGTTAATAGTTTAAATTCTCTGCTGGACCCTGAGCTGTTTCTTGGATATCCTTTTGTGATTTGAGGTTCAATAAAGCCTGCACTTGTATCCTGAAAAGTGTGAATCGTTACGAGTACAGGCAGATTTTGGTAGAACACAGGTTCTTTAGCCTGCCTCGACTTAGTTGGTCGGACTTGTAGTTGGTCAAAAAGGCTGAACAATCCATAAAAAGTGTTTTCACGCTACAAACAAACCAATCCTTGGTCAGTTGGTCCGAACGGAGACCACTGCTTTTGGCTGGGCCAAATTATGGTCCTTTGATCCAGAAGGTGGTCCACAGCACCTTTCACACCTGCTATTTTGGCTTGGCCCAAAATGAAAGGTTTAAAGGTCTGGACCAAACAAGCTAGATGTAATGGCACCCTAAACAGTTTCAGGTCTTAGCTCTTGGACTTCATCACCTAGCTCTGGTCTTCAACATACAAACTGTGATGTATTAGAAATATGTTCATATGTCTATGCTGATGTAAATGACTAGTGCAATAGCTGTAATATAGAAGGCTAGCACCAACAGTGCTGTGAAATGAGTCTAATTTCTTTGGTTAATGACCAGTGTACACTGCCTCAGTGTTAATTCGGTTCTCTGGTGCGTCGCATACAGTGGATTGGGTTGCTCTGTGGTTTTAGGTGCAGAAGGAAGTGATGAAACAAAGAGACAGAGTGGAAAAAAATCAATATTCAGACATTTCATGCTGACCGCAACGCAGTCCCAGACAGAGCTTGAGGAAATCCCTTTGGGGAGAGTGTGGTGAACCACTCATTATCCACACAGGCCAAAGAGCTTTCAGATACACCCATTTGACGTCAACCATCCGCATGCTTGGACAGCAGATCATTACATCAGTGCTGAAAAAACGTCATTTTAATTTACAGAATGACACTAGGTGTATATCCACCCTCAGACCCTTAGTGTCCCCTGATTCAGCTTATCGGCTAATTGTGACGGTCAAGCAAATGTGTTCTATTGTTTAGACAGGCAGATGCTAGGCTAACATTGCTAACAAAAGCTGGACTTGGTCACCAAAAACACCCTGGGTCAGTTTTTGAAATGTGAAATGTGACTTTGATTTTCAACCAAAATTCTAGACGATTTTGATTTTCAACTAAAATTCAACATCCATCCATGTCCAGTGTCACAAATTGACGACCAGAGCCTGCTGGGATTTCTGTTCATCAACTTGTTCATGAAACTGAAATGAGTAAAATGTCTATATACAAGCTCAGATGTTTGGACTTAGGAGTAAACGCACATTCACAGTTCACATAAAGTGTGAAGAAGTAAACTCTTTGCCCTTGCAGACTGAAGCAGTAATAGCACCTCAGTGTTAAGAAGTCCAGCACGGGCCGTGGTCTGAGCCTGCAGCCCCGCGAGAATGGGGAAAGTGCTTTCACATCAAATCACTTTCACTCCGCAAGAGGAGGTCACCCCTGCACCTTCCTGGCTAACTAGCAGCATACGTAGGACAGAAACGCAGCGGCCATCACTTTTTATGATTCAATTCCAGCCCATACAGGTACCATGGACAGTTCTACCGAGATTGCTGGTTTGTTCCTTGTCTGAGGAGTAATGTGCAGTAGTATGTATAATTCATGATTTATTGCCTGTAGGGATTAATAATTCAGTTGCATTTGTACAGTGCTTTGTGGGTTTGGTTTGCACATGGAGAAGTTCAAGGTCAGTGTCTTGTATTATGAAATGCAGTTATGTGAGCAGCGCTTTCTGTGGATGTGGGTTTACTGAGCAGTGGGCTGAGGGAACTGATAAGATGCAGCCATGGTGGAGCTAACCTACATATAAGGCCTTGTTTAACATTAGATGTCTGTTTGTGCAGCTCGCTCTCTCAGGAAGGTGATCTAAACCTAGACTCATCTTTTCTGTATTAGGTTCTGCTGTGCAGTCATGTGAAAAAAAATTAGGACACCAAATGAAAAATCGTTATCTTTTTTAATATATTTAAATAAACTGCGGATGCACTGCACCAGGATGATTGAGCTATAAATATCTGCGAGGTGTGCGATGGGGTTTATAGATTGAGAAGAAGTGGTACAGTGCAGTGAATGTCACGTCTGCATCGCAAAGCAGATGTTAATGATTGGCAAAAAGGAACAGTTGCATTTGGGCATGTCAAAAGCCATAGTGTGAAGGAACTAGCTGAATGTACTGTCATACAGGTCTACCAGCAGTGGCAGAAATCCCATTGTACAGAAAACCTCTAGCGGCGAAGTCTACAGGAGCCTCCTGTCAAAGTCAACTCAACTGAGAATCGACTCACAACGGAGAGTGATCCAACATTACTGTAAAAAAAAACCCTACACCTAAACGTAATCTCAATGTAAACTTGACCCACACCTTAATCTACACCCAAAACAGTCGTATCCCTTATTCTAACCACACTGAAATGATGAATCCTGACAATTTATCCAGTAATTCCAGTCCAGTAATTGTTTTTATCTTATATAAGATCATAAACAGCAGGATTTTCTCCATCATAATCTCTCAGTACTGTTTATCAATTCTTCTTCGTGCATGTGTGTGTGTGTTTGTGTGTATTCTGCTGAACAGTGCTACTAGTGGACTGTGAAGAGGTCAGCAGAAGGCCTGCCTCTTCACCAAGATTCTGCTTAATTGAACTGTGTTATTGGGAAATGAATCTACCTGGTCTCCCTGTAGGAGTGGCGGCCCAATCGGCTTCCTTCCTTATAGTAGCCGAGGGTCGTAAACCCATTTCTACATGGGCGGGTTAAAAAAACCCATATTATTTATCATATTTTTGGACTGAAACAATCTGCCTGTATGGTCACTTCTATGTGAGATAATTTTGGAATGAGCAGGTGTCCCAATACTTTTGTCCTTACAGTGTATCTGTGTGGTCTGGAGACTTTGGCCTATATTTATCACGCTTCTTAGAGTGAGAATGCTGATCTGGGATCAGTTAAAGTTCACTGAAAAACTTGTGTGAAATGTATTTTTGTCTAATGGCTTCAATTCCTGACCATTTGTATTACATTGTTTAAAAAAATGTTTAAGATCATGTTAACTAGGGATGTTCTGATCAGATTATTTTGCCCCCCAATCTGATCCGAGTCTCTTCATTCTGATTATCAGTCGATACCTGATCTGTGTGTTTGTATAAATGACATAGCCCCACAGTTTAGATAAGATGAGCTGCTAATTAATACTAAGGTACAATCACTTTATTTTGCCCACCATTGGAACTGTTCTGCACTGCTTACAACCATATGTACTGCTGCAAGATTTCTCCTGTACAACATCAGGAGAATTCGACCCTTCCTTCCTAGAGAGTCACCCAGGTGCTCGTTCAGTCTCTCGTCACTTTGAGACTTGACTACTGCAGCTCTCTTCAACGTTCCTAAGTTCAGCCATGTTACTCCACTGCTGCGTTCTCTCTTCACTGGCTTCCTGTAGCTGCTTCCCACATTAGATTCAAAACCCTGACTCTGGCCTACAAAGCCAAGAAAGGACCAGCACCTCCGTACTTGATGGCAATGGTCAAAAGCCGATCTGCACCAAGAGCCCTTCCAGCTTCAAGTACGGCTCGACTCGACTCGCCATCCCTCAAAATCCACGGAAGACAAGCGTCCAGGCTTTTTTCTGTCCTGTTTTTTTCGCTCGCTGTCTTCAAAAGCAGACTGAAGACCCTCCTCTTCAGAGAGTACTTGGGCGAATAGTAGAGTATTATGGTCTCCTTATTGTCTTGTGTTTAGTAGTAGTATTCTAATTAGCTGAGGTTTTTCTTGGGTAAATAGCAAAGCACTTTTGTAAGTCGCTCTGGATAAGAGCGTCTGCTAAATGCCTTAAATGTTAAATGTAAATGTAAATGCTGTAATAACCCCTCCCTATTTCTGTGATTGGTTGCAGGTTCTATCAGGTGAGGGCAGGGCTGAGGGTGTCTCCACGAGTGCCTCACAGGTTAATTGTCACAACACCTGGATACACAGGTAACAACATGATCGAATAATCTATCCATCCAACCAACCGTCTAATCATCCATCGATTCATTCATCCATCCATCTATCCCATCGTCCTTCTACCAATCCATTCATCAGTCCATCCATTCATCAATCCATCCATCCAACCAACCATTCAACTATCCACACATCCGTCCATCAAATTCATTCAGCACTGATCCATCCATCCATCCATCCATCCATCCATCCAGCCAGCCAGTCAATTCATCAATTCATCCGTCTCTTCATCCATTCATGCATCCAATACATCCATCCATCAGTCTATTTATCCATCCATCTGTCCACCGACATGGTATGTCCAAAAGGTCAATTCACATTGGTCAATGTAGCTGCTTTTAGGGGCTCTATTGCTGTGGTGTGCTCTATAACATGGTCTAGAGGGGTACTGGAGGCACTTGGCACTGGGCTGTGGAGTAGTTGAGCTGTGTTCTCTGCAGTGACCAAGCTTTTGATCTTCAGTAATCAATGATCTTGTGGCTGAATGCAGTAAAACCCTCACAGCAATACTGTCCCCTGTCCCTTTGTCTACAGTATCTCACCCTACCTGTATATTTCACACTTTTGTGGTGCTAATGAAATCAGGCGGTGTTCTGTCGGCTGGTGCAGGCTTGGTGGAGCGTGTGCCCTGTGCTACTGCAGTGTCTTACAGCTCAGCATGGTGCTGAGCGTGCACAGCTGGACCTGTGCGCTCCCTCCCTCCTCTCTGCTTTAAATGAGTGGCAGCGTACACACACCAGACCCAGCTTTACACACTGAGGCGTGAACACTGAGGAATAGCAGCCTTCAGTGCTCAGAGAATACAGCCACTCATACAGAGCCAGAGCTGACCTTGTCTGCCCAAGTTCTGGTACGGGTAAATACACGGCAATAAATGAAACCTTAGAGAGTAATAGTCATCTTAAATCCAGTCAATATATAGTTCTATGCAAAAGTATGGACACCCCTGTTGAAATGATGCGTGTTGTGGACAAATAAATATGTAAATATGTGGACAAATCTTCTGCGGAAAACAGTTTAATCTGTCAGTAGAGAGGCGTTTCTCTACCCTGGAGAACACTGCACTGCTGCACTATATGTCCAAAAATATCCAAACACCCCTTCTAATTGGTCAGTTCAGCTACACTACATTACTGCATATTTTTTGACCCAGGTTTTAGTTTATTTGCTGAATTAGCAGGCCAATGTGCTTGGTTCTATTATTATTAGTTTGTTATAAGAATATTATAACAATGTTTTATATATTTCTAGACACAGTTACTGAATTACTTATTCTGGTAGCAGATCATTTGTTTGTTTAGGCATTTTTTAAACAAGCATTATCAATCATACTGTGAACAAATCAGACTGTAAGTTATGATAACACACTTTTTTCATTCAACTTAACAAATTCATCAAGTTTGGTTTTGAGATTTTAAATAGATTTAATGAGTTGGCAGTCTTTCTAATTTTGTTTAATGATTTAAAATTAGTCAAATGAACCTGATGCTGTAAGTTTATGAATATACTGTACATAAGACTGGACATATCCCACATATTACTTAACTATTCTGAATTAGGTGAATATTTGTGATCATCATCCAGAACATTTTAGCCCATCTTCAAATCTTTCAATGACAAAACAGCCCATTTCCCATCTCATTTATCTCCTCTGAACTGTCTTTCCATGTCCTGTGTCAAAATCCAACAGTTAGTTTTCCTGTGCTAATATTGGCTTATATTTTATTTTATTTTATTATAATTTATTTACCCTTATTCTGCTAAATCGTAAGAAGGCAGGGTTAGACTCAGTAATGAAGTGATTGACAGACAACATATTACTTAACTATTTTGAATTAGGTAAATATTTGTGATTATTTTCCAGAAGCTTGCGTTGAATCAGCTTATAATAATTGAGTTGAGTCTGAGGCTTTGAGTCAAACTCACATCTTTCCTATTGGCTCCTGACACCATCTGTTTGCATAACGATGTGTCCTTCCCCCCGACTCACACCAGTGTGTGGTCATTCCCCCGGACTACTTTCTCTATATATATTATTTTCTATATATAAGACTGTCAATCTGACTTCAGTGTTAAAGTCTGTAAGAGCAAGTTATCCAAGGCTGTGCTACTGAGTTTGACCATACGAGTTTTACTTGTGCATAAACTTTGAATACTCTTGACTTCAGAAAGAATAATGAACAAGCAGGTGTCTCAATACTTTTGTCCATATAGTGTATTGGGCAAAAGTGCTCTGCACAGTTTGCTGGCTTATTTATTTTATGTTAATTGTTTTTGCTAGTTTCTTATAATAATCAGAGTGGTGGGTGGTCAAAATAGTAACCTGTGTGTGTGTCCACAGTCAGACACACACTCCACATTTTCTAGCCTACCCTTCCTTTGTCAGATGGGGGTACAAGTCTCAACTAAAACAAAATATGCTCCTGTTTTACTGCACGACTCTCTCTCTCTCTCTCTCTCTCTCTCTCTCTCTCACACAAACACACACACACACATTGATCTGGTACCCTATATTATCTGCACTCTGCTCATTATAATACACCTGGAAAAGGTGTGTTTGCGAGGCCAGAAATGAGCAGGTTTGAAACACACTCAGGAATTCGGTTCTGGGCTCAATGCAGCTCCAGGCTGAGGAAACACCTCTCTACTGACAGATAACAAAGGACAGACAGTAGTGTAAAAAGAACTGCAGAATAGAGGTGTGTGTCGCCAATTTTGCAACAATTGGATTCAGTTACAGTTCATTTGATTCATTTGATTCTTTTTGATTCTATTTCAAGCTTCATGAATTCTCTCAGTTTACCGCAGTTCAGTTGCTTTATTTTGGTACGTTTCAGAATTAGGTTTAATATTAGTTTAGCACAAGGTGGGAGAAATGGGAGAAATAAGCTGCATTGCTGTTTGGGGGGCAAGAGTGCCACTCAGCATTTGCTTTCATGAACTGGGTATCATTATTTTGGGTACACCTGGGACACCTACTTGGAAGGATTTTGCAGGTGGTCAGGTGGATTATCTTCATCTACAGTGGCTTCATCTGTCAAGGGGTGGATATATTGGGCAGCAAGTAAACAGTCAGTTCTTGAAGGTAACATGTTAAAAGCAGGTAAATGGGCACATGTGAGAATCTGAGACACTTAGATGAGGGCCAAACTGAGAAGGCTCGATGGCTGGGTCCGAACATCTCTAAAACATCAAAAAAAGACAATCATATTCATCATTCGTGTTGGACACAGATGAAATTTGGCCTTCGAACCCATGCGTGCAGTGAACACACACATACACACTAGTGATCAAACACACACAGTGACAGTGAGCAGCCATTGCTGTGGTGCCCAGGGGGTAGAGCTGGTGAAAGGCCTTTCCCAAGGGCCCAACAGTAGCAGCTTGCCAAGTAGGGATATCAAACCTACAACCCTGTTACTGCTGAGCCACCACTGGCCCCATGTAGGTCTTGAGGGGTGTTCCTGATATGCAGTGGTCAGTATCCACCAAAAGTGCTCAGAGAAAGGAACCACCTGTGAACTGGCGACAGGCTCATTGATGATCATGGAGGCCCCATCAAATAACTTACAGGACTTAAGGATCCGCTGCTACCATCTTGGTGCCAGATACCACAGGACACCTTCAGATATTTGGCAGGTGAAGCTAATGTTATGGCTGACTGGTGTAAACTAGTACAAAATCAAAATCAATCAAACTAAATCACTTAGAAATGATTGTGTGTAGTATCATTCCGTCTACAAGAACCATGTACAAGAGGTTCACCTTGTACTTGAAGAGCCAGTTAACCATCTAAACATTCAAATGGTTGTCATTGTTCCATGTAGCACTGTTGTCTTTGCTAAAGAACCTTTGAAGCCCCTTTTATACCATTTTTAGAAGATTTTATAAAATCATATCATATTGGAAAACTTTGAATATTGTTCTGTATTTAGTCCAATACTACACTTGGTACAACCGTGATACAGCCCCAGTTCTGAGTTGGATCTGCTTTAAACTAGAACTCCAAGATGGAAGTCCAAGAAGAATTGTAGGTGAAAACTCATCATAAGACCGATAGTGTATTTTTAGGTAGTTATCAGAGGATTGTATTTGGACAGCTGATATCACCGTAGGTTAAATATGAGCTTTCTCACCAATCCCAGTGTTTGTTTACTGGGAGCATCCTTGTCCAATCTGGGGCAGAACGAACTTTAGTGCTGCGTAATTTAGATGCACCTAGCCCTGTGTTGTTAGCAACAGTAGGTTAGGACACACATGCTCCCAATGGACAGTTGCAGTTTTTTTGTCCGCCTGATTAAAACAAAAAACAAAAACAAAAAACACTCTCTACCATAGCTGCCAGTGAACTCACAATTACGGAAGATCAAATCACCGCTGATGAACTCGTGATAATGGTCAGAGGAGGCCAGCTCTCAACCAGCAGCCCTGTGAGACACTTAGCCACAGACAGTTTCACACACAAATGGAGCTTTGCTAACATCTCTTTTTCCTTCACGACCATAGATGCAGGTCTTCTTCTTTGGAAGGCGATGGATATAACTTATATGGTGCTCCACAAAACTCCACAAAACTTTCAATTACCATAACACCCTCTAGCTGAGTTATATATTGTGTATATTTATTATTGCGGTAGTTGTAATCTATATAAATAGATCCGCTGTAGCACCGAACATTTTAACACAAAGTAAACATGCATGCCTCCTCATTGTTGTCATGAAAAATATAGTGAACAGTACTCAAAGCCTTCATTAAGCAAATGATGAAATGAAAACTTTTTAATAGTCTTTGTACTCCTAAAAATAGAAGAAGCCATAAACATATATAAAGTCTCATTATGCAAAGTAAATAAATAAATAAAAATACAGCCATTCATCATAAAACCACAAAAATCGTAAAAAAAAAATAATAACATTTTTTGCTCATACCACTCAGCACTACTGTCTTTAGTTTCCTTACTGTGTGTTCCCGTACTGAGAAACTCGAGCAAGAAAAATGCAGTGTCAGTCGTTCATTAAACAGACGCTCATTATAGGCTCCAAGCCATCAGCAGCCGGAGCCTGAGAGAGCACAATCAGCCTTGCTCACTATAGGAGGGTGGATGGCTGTCTCTTTCTCACCCACATCACTTAAGTTTGATGCTGGCTGGCACAAGTACCAGGCACTTTTCTTTGAGTGTGTTTGTTGCCTGGTGACGTTGTATCAGTGGCATCGGTGCCAGTTTGAAAAAAGGCGGTGGATCATTGTGCACAAAGGAGACGTGGCGGTCCTCTGTCTAGAGCATATCATGTGATACGAGGAGAGTACTAATGTATGGTTTGGGTTATTGGCTATTTAAGAAAATCAGTCAATCAATCAATTGCTTTAAAATAAGTAAATAAATAAATTCATTAACGGTCATTAATTAATCACACAAAATGTTAAATTAATCATGTATTGAGGTCATATTGCCCAGCACTACACCATCAAGAGAATCTTTTGATTAATCAAATCTCCTACCTGTGTGTGATTCAAATCTCTAAGGTCACTCTGGATAAAAGCGCTAACCAAAAGTTTGACTGAGCTGAACTTCAGTCTGGCTTGTTTTCCTCACACATTTCCCACATCTCTATAACCTGCTTTCTAGAAACTACATTAACAAACCTGTCTTTCAGAAAGCTAGCATCACTCAAAGGGTTTAGAGCCGAGAATTCCCACAGGACCACGCCGTGACTCGGAAGCATACATTAAGACATTAAAGCATCCCGTAGAGACAGGTGGAGAAAAACAGGCTATTGTTACAGAACTGATCCAGGGTCTGCACACACAAACACATGACATCTGGGAGACAGGCCAAGCCACACTGGTAAGTCGGTGGCTCGGCGGTTAGAGCACCAGGCTAATGATGACAGGGTTGTGAGTTTGATACCCGGACCTGTCTGAGGGGTGGGCAGAGTCGTCCACAATGCTAATGGCTTTGCGGACGCAGCATATGGTGTAAATGTCCATGATGGAGGGGAGAGAGACCACGATGATGTCTTCATTATTTGCTGTAGGGTCTTGTGGTTTGGGGCGGTGCAATTCCCAAACCAGACAGTTATGAAACTCATCAGGATGCTCTCCGCAGTCTCTCTGTAGAACATGGTGAGGATGGAAGGATTCTTTAGGCAGTAGAGGTGCTGCAGGGCGCCTCTCTTACAGTCAGCAAGGCTTGCAGGGTGCTCTTGGTCAACAGTGGTGAGTACCTACTGACAGCGGTCCAAGAAAGTAGAGAACATGAGCTAGCAACAGTGTGCAGTGCCTCTCCTACTGTGTATGAGACTGCGTAGCTGCCGACTGAGTGCCCATTCTAACACCTGTCCACCATCTACTCATAGCTTGTACAGAGCTGCTGTGCACGTCCACCTTACAACTTACAGGACTTAAAGAATCTGCTGAAATGTCTTGGTGCAACACACCCAAGGACACAAGTTCCTGTAGAAGGAGCCGATGTAGGACCACATGGAGGACCAAGAGCATATTAGTGAGGTGGTCAGATTAGCACTTTAAGCTCATGGGTGTACACATGTCACAGCCTCAATCTTATGTGCTGGCCTGTTGGGGTTCCATCTAATTTATTCCATTGCCTATGTCCATGTGACTAATATAGTAATAGTAGTAAATGAAGGTGACTTAATAAACGAAGGCAAGTTTTGGTCAAACTGAAGCCACTACACTTTTAGCTGTCCCTGCTGTTCCATGTCAATAATAGTGTAAAAGTGTAAGTACTGTAAAAGTAGTGTAAGAGTGTACAGATGCCATTACGGTGCATTAAGGAACACTGTAGCAGTGTAGTACATGTGATGCACTGTAGTACAGTACCACAGCAGAACTACCAAATAACACCTCTCTCTCTCTCTCTCTCTCTCTCTCTCTCTCTCTCTCTCTCTCTCTTTCTCTCTCTCCATACTTTTATCTGCATTGGTTGTTTTTCCCCCCTCATCCACCTCATTGACTCTCTCTCTCTCTCTCTCTCTCTCTCTCTCTCTCTCTCTTCCTGTCTCCCTTCCACCCCAAGGTCAGCCTCTGATCTCAGCCAGCTGGAAAGAGCAGCATAAGCAATCGCTCAATGTCTCTCTCTCTCTCTCTCTCTCTCTCTCTCTCTCGCTCTCTTTTATCAATGTTTTTTATTGGCATTAAGGTAATAAGATACATCACTGCCAAAGCAATTTGCAGTAAATATGAAATATAAATGATGCCTGTGTTTTATGTAAATGTAAGTTACAGCATAAGAAAAAAATTATTAATGATGAAGTAAAAAGACAAGTTGAGGAAACTGGATGAGTAATAACTGATAATAAGCATAGTAATTTGTAATAGGAGGTTAAATCGAGGTTAAAGCCTTTTATTTGATTTTGTATATGTGTTGTATTTTTTGGTGTGTGTCTCTGTGTTCTTTTGCCTGTGTGTGGATCGTGTAGACCCTGGTTATGTGGTTTCCTGGATTAACTGGTGTCTGACTAGATGCATTTCTTAGCTCTTTCCTCTTGTTTTTGCAATCTGGATCAAACCATTCGTCTGAAGGAGTCTTCTATGGTTTGCTTTTACTACAGCTACACCAACTCCACCATATTCTGAAGATTAGGTCTGACAGAAAAGGGTTGAGGAGTGTCTGGATTTTCTGCCTGTTTATTGCATGTACAGTAATACTGCAGTACTACAGTATAGTGGCACTATGCATGTTGTTCACTCACCTTTACACCTGTGTGGATGTTCGGTGGTTTTGTGTGGACAGGCTTTTTTAAACACACTGACATAACAGGGTTAACCTGTGCATGGCTGTTGCAAACTAACTATGGTAACTAGGTGTGAAATACATTTTATTCTTATATTACACTGTGACAGAACGTCCCCCTCTCATATTTAAAGAAAAAATAAAAGAAAACATCCACGTCTCTGTTTGTTCAGGAGTGTGTGAGTGAATCAGAGACGGCCACGTCCCACTGCAACATATCAAAAACCCTGTGCTACATTTCTAATCGGATTTTAAGCTTTTTGTCCTTGTCAGGTTTTGAGCCTGTGCGTGAGATTCTGTTATTGTACAGCAGTAGTGCAAAAGTACAGTAATACAGTTGTACAGTAGTGCAGTAGTACAGTAGTAGTTGCCGATTTTGACCGCAGAGCTCAGCGGTGGTGCAAGAGTGCAGGTCAGCGGTGTTCATTCAGTCGTCTGCTGAAATGCAGTTTCTCCTGTTTTCATTAGTTTAAGAGGGGAGCAGCGACGGGGCGGTAAAACAGCGTTCTGGCTGCACATGCCTGTTCCCTGTTTATTGCTTTTTTCCAAGGAATGTGCCGACCTGGTCTTCCTGCTTTACTGCAGACAGAGCCTCAGTTCAGACGAGTGTCTGATCCCAGTGTGGACAAATAAAAGCCCATTTTCTCTCTCTCTCTCTCTTCACCATTCACTCAACTGACCCTGAACCGACTGCCCTTCCGAGGTAGTACAGGGTGTATAGCAGAAAGTGTAAAGTGCATTACTGATTGTATGCATTTCTAAGTAAACCAGCTGCAGAGAAGGTGATGTAGTAGATGTGCTGCTGCCAACAGGACATTAAACTGGACGAGCAGCGTGTAAAACTGACCACACTGCTTCCACACTGGTTTTGCTTTTTGACATCAGTGAGAACTGTTGAGTAGAAAGAACTGCAGGAACAGGGTTTGTGCAGTACAGCCAGCAGCAGACACTATAGTATAGCTGCATGGTCGTATTGACGCTTTTACCCTTTGGTGAATCTGGTGTCTGCCAGAATCAGATCTGAACCTAACACAAACATTGCAGAAATGATCTCTGAACAAATGATTTCATTTAAAAAAACTACTCTAAATATGTAGGTTTTCTCGTTTTAAGATTATTTATTATTTATCATATTTATCATATCTATTTTTTTAGGGACATGTGTAGATGAAAGAGTCTTATGAGTCATTTTTTCTACTGAAAGACTCTTATTATGCATGTTTAAATAAGCATAATAAGAGTCTTTCAGAAGATCAAGTCAATAAATGTATTTGAACTGCTTTGATGGTTGGCCCTCATTTTCAGTGTAGCCGATCATATAGAAAGAACACAACTATTTAAGACTATATAAGACTAAACCTATTTAATTAATTATTATTATTATTTATGTTAACTAGTTTAATTTTTCCAGTCACAAATTACAGGTGATTAAAAGTCCATAATAATACTTTTTTTTATTTATGATGTTTTAATAGATATTTTTATTAAGTTACGTTCTTGTGAAGTTTTGAACTTCTGATGGCTATTTATGAACGGTAGGCCTTGTTGACCTGAGCTTTCAGTACAATAATGTACAAAGAGAGTAAGTGTGTGTATGGTGTGTGTATAGTGTAAGTTAACCCCTTAAAAAGCCTATGCCCCGCCGGTGGACCAAAACCTCTATTACCAAAAAAACAGCCCCACCAGTTTGCACAGACGTCCCTGTAGTTACTGAGTAATACACCTTAGTCTGTAATAAACCTTGGAGTGTTAAGTGGTTCATGTGTATATATTTTGTATTCCTATTTTGTATATTTGTGTTTTTACTACAGTGGGGGACTGCTCATGTTTTTCCACTCACCTTTACACCAGTGTTCATGTGATGTGACAGTAAATGTGATTTAATTTGATTTATACAACTCAACTTTGATCAGACTTAATAGAGTAACATAGTCATTTTTGTTTTATTATTAGTATAACAAATATTCAGATAAAACACACTGTGCTATTTATCAACAACAAAAAATAATAATTTATTTTAAAAACATACATTTTAAGTAGAAAAATGAAAAAATAACATATTTTGTGTTGCTGGTTAAAACTGACCGATTTGATTTTGTTAGTAAATAAAGGACATAGGTCCATAATTACACTTGAAAATACAAAATTAGCCAAATACAAAATTAAAGATTAAAAATGATGTGGAACGACCTCTAGGGAAAGGGGGATGACCACCGCGACCTGATTGGCAGCGGGGCTCAGAGACGACACCAACTCAGGGCTCAAGTGACACACATACCTTTATTTTAGGCACTGGTGGTTGCTATGATGTTGCTTGCTAGGCAGTTGCTATGGTGTCCCAGGTGGTTGCTAAGGTGTACCAGGTGGCTGCTTAGGTGTTGCTAAGTAGCTGCTGCGATGCCCCATGTGGTTGGTTAAGTCCAACTAGTGTATTTGTAACAAGTCCTGAATCTCACAGTCAGATGCAGCAGTGCTGCTGGAGTGTTTAAACACTCTGTCCACTCACTGTCCACTCTGTTAGACACTCCTACCTAGCGGTAAACCTTGTAGATGTAAAGTCAGAGACAGAAGCTCTGTATCTCTTGCTGCACAGTTTGTGTTGGTCATCCTCTAGTCCTTTATGAGCCGTCACAGGACGCTGCCCACAGGATGCTGCTGGCTGGTATATTTCTGGTTGGTGGACTATTCTCAGTCAAGCAGTAACACTGACCACTCAGCCACTCACACTACCAGCGCAACATACGCTAACATGCCACCACCATGTGAGTATTTCTGCAGTGCTAAGAATGACCCACCACCAAATAATATCCTTTCTGTGGTGGTCAGTCCTGTGGGGTCCTGACCATTGAAGAACAGGGCGAAAGAAGGCTGACAGAGTCTGCAGAGAAACAGATGGATACGGTCTGGAGTTATAGAGTTACACAGTGCTCCTGTATGGCCAGTGGAGCTGATATAATAGACTGAGTTCATTTTCCAAACGAGGGGTGGTCATAATGTTCTGGTAGGACTGTGTATTTGTTTTCTTTTTCTTTTTTTTTGTTGCCCAGATAAATGAACTAAAACTGAGAGATTTCACGCTGGATTGGATCAGGTGTTAATGAACTGACACTGACTTAAGTTCAGAGATTTACACCCCTGTTATTATCACCTTCTTTACCCTTGTCTGATCAGTATAGCAGTGCAGCAACGGCATGGCAGGAAAGAGAGCAGCAAACTGAACTGACGTAAAAAGATAGAGAGAGAGAGAGAGAGAGAGAGAGAGAGAGAGAGAGAGAGAGAGAGAGAGACAGAGAGAGAGAGAGAGAGACAGAGAGAGAGAGAGAGAGAGAGAGAGACAGAGAGAGAGAGAGAGAGAGAGAGAGAGAGAGAGAGAGAGAGACAGAGAGAGAGAGTGTCGCAGTGGGACTCAGTGTGTGTGCAGCACCTCTCTCTATTCTCTCTTCCTTTCCGATCTAAAGCAGCAGCAGTGAGCTCCTCTGTTCTTCCACCACATGCTGAGAACAGAGCCTTCCCTCCCTCTCTCACTCACACTCGCCCTCTCTCTCTTTCTGCAGCTCTTTCTCACTCTCTCTGATTCTCTCTGGTCATCTCTGTTCTGTTCTCCCTCCCTCTCTCACTCACACTCGCCCTCTCTCTCTCTCTCTCTCTCTCTCTCTCTCTCTCTCTCTCTCTCAAGCTTCAGGATTTACTGACAGCTACCTCACAAATGTATTATGTATAATCAAAGCACTGGAATGATCATGCATACCTACCATTGAAATCGTTATATAGATTATAGATGAAGGGAATAACATTAGTTATGTGGTCTGGGATCTTTGTTGGCCTGGGATCTATGTTGGCCTGCTGGTCTGTGATCTCTGTTGGTCTGGGCTCTCTGTTGGCCTTTTGGTCTGGGATCTCTGTTGGTCTGGGATCTTTGTTGGTCTGGGATCTCTGTTGGCCTGTTGGTCTGGGATCTCTGTTGGTCTGGGATCTTTGTTGGTCTGGGATCTCTGTTGGCCTGGGATCTTTGTTGGTCTGGGATCTCTGTTGGCTTATTGGTCTGGCATCTCTGTTGGCCTGGGATCTTTGTTGGTCTGGGATCTCTGTTGGCCTGTTGGTCTGGGATCTCTGTTGGCCTGGGATCTTTGTTGGCCTGGGATCTCTGTTGGTCTGTTGGTCTGGGATCTCTATTGACTTGGGATATCTGTTGGTCTTAGATTTAGGTTCTATTGATCTAGGATCTCTGTTGGTCTGAGATCTTTGTAGGTCTGGGATTCCTGTTGGTCTGAGATTTCTGTTCTATTGGTCTGGGATCTCAGTTGGTCTGGGATCCCTGTTGGTCTTGAGCCATGTTCTGCCACCCGCTATACCACAATCCCTTGTGCATTTAGAGGACTTGTGGCAGTGGTAGTACATACCAACAGTGGTCTGAGGTGGAACATAACACATCCAGGTGCAAGTGAATGGTGCATGTATACTGTCTGCCTGTGGACAGAACCTTAGTCTGACCAACTTAGGTTTTCAGAAGAAAAACATTGCTGTCCCACAAAAGCCTCTTTTACTTGTTGGCATTATTCAAATCTGGCACAGTGTGTCCAGATTTCACAATGAGTGGGCTAATAGAAATGCTCCAAAATGACTAGTAATTAAATCTTTGTACACTGACAAGTCCAGAAGTTTTTTCCTTCTCCTGTAAAGTTTGGACGTTTTGGAGATATGAGGTTTCATGGTTTCATCAACGAAATTCAAAAGAAAAAGAAAGCATGCAAAGACGTTTTCCCAAATGAGGACGAGCAAACTGTCCCTGTTTCACTAGAACATTCATATCGTGGACATTTGGTCCATAAAGAAAGTCAAAAGGAGTCACACACACCCACACATGAGTCCACACACACACCAAATCTCTCTCTCTCTCCCTGTCAGGATTTGTCAATAGAAGTGCTGTGGTGTGAAAACATGGAGTGGAAAAAGTAATTAACTCTCTCTCTCTCTCTCTATCTCTCTCTCTCTCTCTCTCTCTCTCTCTCTCTATCTCTCTCTCTCGCGCTCTCTCTTTTCTCCGTAGGCGAGTGCAGTTTCAGCAGTGCTGGAGTGCATGATGGGCTGGTGTTCAGTCGGATATTTCAGATCCTGTACAGGAATGAGGAGATTTCACTGGAAGACCGCATGAGCTTCAGAGTCCATCTCCTCTTGGACGGAGACCGGGTCAGTTTACTCTCACTGACCTCAGATCTCTCTCACTCACCTAAGTCCCCTCTTAATAACATACGAACTACCTTACTGACCTCATACCACTCTCACTGACTCTGGATCAGTCTTACTAACCCCAGACCACTCTCACTGATGTCAGACCACTCTCACTGACCTCAGATCAGTATCATTGGTCTCAGTGATCTCAGTCCTCTTCACTTGTCTTAGAACTACCTGGCTGATCATTCACTGACATCAGCTTGGTCTTACTGACCTCTGACCAATATCACTGACCTGAGATTGGTCTCACTGACCTCAGACTAGTATCACTGACCTCAGATTGGTCTCACTGACCTCAGTTCTCTCTCGCTTACTTTAAAACTACCTCACCGACCTCAGACCAATCCCACTGACATCAGATTGGTCTCACTGACCATAGACCACTTTCACTGACCTCAGATCAGTCTTAATGACATCAGATCAGTCTCATTGACCTCAGACCAGTATCACTGATCTCAGATCAGTCTTAATGACATCGGATCAGTCCCATTGACCTCAGTTCCCGCTCACTTACCTGTTTCACCATCTAAGCATAAAAAAAACACCAAAATCAGCCTGTGCGCACACACACACACACACACACACACAGAGGATGGAGGAAGAGAGAGAGTGTGAGAGAGAGTTCATCCCTGTGTTATTTTTGGATCATATTACTGTTAGAAAACCGAAGAGACACCTGAAAGAAAGACTCCTGTGACACCCTGCCTAATTTAGACACGTCAAATATACTCCACTTTTTTATCTCCGAGATGTGAATCACACACATACACACACACACACACACAGATACTGTGGGTGAGCGAGAATGAATATAAAAGCTTATCAGATCAAACAGAAGTCACCTTTTTCAACAGCCCCCTTCTGTCTCTTTATCTCTCTCTCTCTCTCTTTATCTATCTCTCCTCATATCTCTATTCCTCTTATTGCCCCCCCTTCTCTCTCTCTCTCTCTCTCTCTCTCTCTCTCTCTCTCTCTCTCTCTCTCTCTCTCTCTCTCGCTCTGATAAGGTAGCCAAAAATAGCTCTCCATTTTCCTAGAGTGTGTATTTAATCAATAGGTGTGTGTCAGTAATTGGAACAGAGCTCGGATATGTGTGTGTGTGTGTGTGTGTGTGTGTGTGTGTGTGTGTGTGCATGTGTTTGTGTTTCAAATGAATACATTGTTTGCTCTGATGGCTGATTTGTGCTGGACCTAGTTTATCTCATATTGTGTTTATTGAACGTTTATCAAGAATCCACAGTAGAAACTTTTAAAGACACACACACACACACACACACACACATACTCTGCAGCGTCAGACTTGTCAGCTGTCCTGTCTTTTGTTTTTTACAGTCTTAATTGCTACTGGACAGGTCGTTAGCTAATGTTGATGACGGAAGTGATGTTAATTGTTGTAAGTTTGAATTATTCCGAAATGGTCATTCCCTTAATGACCTGTTGACTTTGACAGTGGGTAGTGATGGTGGTGCAGGGCTGCAGGCTAAACTGGGCATTTCTAGTTGATTGGTAGTTGACCTCTTCATGCTCCTCCCACTGATAGTACATCCCCTTGTAGCTATTGTTGCTAGTAAGGCTGTACAGATCAATGGCGATAATCTCATTCAGCCTCTAGAGAAGCTGAAGCATACAACATGATAAATATGATCTAAAACTTCATCAGAACATCAGAACTTCATCAAGTCCTTAATGTAGATAAGGAGAACCCACTCAAACACATGAGAAAAAATTAGACATGAAATGATCCAATATTAAATATCAGTGGCAGCAACAACTGCAGCTGTGTAGCAATAACTGCAACTAAACATTTCCGGTAACTGTTGATTAGTCCTGCACATCAGCTTGGATGAATTTTCCCCCATTCCCTGCTAGAACGACCTGCATGTTTAGGGTCATTGTCTTGCTGCATGACCCATGTTCTCTTGAGAATTAGCTCACGGACTGATGTCCTGACATTTTCCTTTAGAACTTGCTGGTATAAATTAGAAGTAATTGATGAGGAGTTGTCCTGGCCCAGATGCAGCAAAACAGGCCTAAACCGTAATACTACCACCACCGAGTTTTATAGATGGCACAAGGTTTTAATGCTGGAGAGCAGCGGCCTAATCCTTGCAACACTGACACAACCTGTACCCACCTAATAAATGTTACTGGTTTGAGTATTAGAGTACTCATTTGTTAACCATCCAGCCTTCAAGAAAAATGCTGTTTGGGTCAGCCCAAGCAGCTAAGAAAGAACACATTTGTGGGCGGAGAATGGGAATGTCAGTTGTCACTACTAGTTTGATTGGTGGCTGCATGTTTGATTGACAGCTGGTCTGTTTTTGTTTGCGCAGGTGGAGGAGGCACTGAGTGAGGTGGATTTCCAGCTCAGACTCGACCTGCACTTCACTGATGTGGAGCAACAGTACGTACTGCTGCCTTTACAATAGTTTACACTGCACCCTTTACCACCACAGTTTACACGGCACCCTTTACCACCACAGTTTACACTGCACCCTTTATTACCACAGTTTACACTGCACCCTTTACCACTACAGTTTACACTGCACCCTTTACCACCACAGTTTACACTGCACCATTTACCACCACAGTTTACACTGCACCCTTTACCACTACAGTTTACACTGCACCCTTTATTACCACAGTTTACACTGCACCCTTTACCACTACAGTTTACACTGCACCCTTTACCACCACAGTTTACACTGCACCCTTTACCACTACAGTTTACACTGCACCCTTTACCACCACAGTTTACACTGCACCCTTTACCACCACAGTTTACACTGCACCCTTTATTACCACAGTTTACACTGCACCCTTTACCACTACAGTTTACACTGCACCCTTTACCACCACAGTTTACACTGCACCCTTTACCACCACAGTTTACACTGCACCCTTTACCACCACAGTTTACACTGCACCCTTTATCACGACAGTTTACACTGCATATTTTACCTGCACCCTTTACCACAGTTCACACTGCACCTTTTATCACCACAGCTTTCACTGCACCCACACTGCAGCTTCACCATGGGTTACAGTAAAGGCTGAGACTAATTATTTATTAATCAACAAAGGCCATAAAACCGATAAGTAGAGTGAATAGATTTTTTACTCTAGATTTGAAGGAGCACATCTTGCTTTTCATTTCAGTGATCAGGTTAACAGGTTTCACACAGCCTGAACGTCACATCCAGACACGCAAGGTCATACAGCCTTTTCACCTTATTTTCCATGACAACAAAGTGAAGGGGGTGGCGGTGGGGGGGGGGCTGTTTATTTTACGTTAGAACCTCCGGTGCTACATCGGCTCCGTTGATATAGATTACAACCACAGTGATAATAAACATACAGTCAGTGGTGTAATATGCTCTGTGTATTGTGCACCATATAACTGATATCCACTGCCTTGTAAACAAGAGTATCTGCATCTGTGGCTTTACATCTGCTCTTACCAGTTTGTGGAGGACAAACCAACACCAGAACATCCTTACCAAGAGAAATAGCTCAGTTATGAAGCCCCTAGGTAACCCCTTAGGCTAACGTCTTACCTGGCAGCCTCACAAGCACCTGACACGTCCATTTCATCATAGCTTCTTAAACCAACTTTTCCCTATACAAACTGCTAAGAGCAGACGTGTGGATGCTTGGGTTAATGTTTTGAATTTAGTGCCTTGGACCATAGAAGCAGGTCTTTGTCTTCTTTGGAAAGTTATATGGTTCCTCACAGCACTCTGATCTTTTTGCATTGTGTTATAACACCATTTAGCTCTAAATAATGTTAAATAACCTGGTGAAATGTTGGCTTAGTGTAGCTCCACAGCAGTACCCTACTTTAGACTGCATTCACTTTCAATACAATACAATCTTAAACCATCTGATACGAAAGGCTGACTAAAGGTAGTGAGGGATCAAGGTTAAAGTAGCAGTGCTTTTTGTACACTTACAGTTGTGCTCAAAAGTTTACATACGCAAGCAGAATTTTTGATTTCTTGGCCTTTTTTCAGAGAATATGAATGACCAAATATATGAACACAATAACTTTTTTTCCACTCATGGTTAGTGGTTGGGTAGAGACATTGTCAAACTACTGTGTTTTCTCTTTTTAAATCATGACAACCAAAAACATCCAAATAACCCTGATCAAAAGTTCACATACCCTGGTGATTTTGGCCTGATAACATGCACAGAAGTTGACACAAATGGGTTTGAATGGCTACTAAAGGTAAAATCCTCACCTGTGAACTGTTTGCTTGTAATCCAGACAGACTCTTGCATCTTTCATCCAGCCAATGACGTTTCTGGATTGTGAGTCATGGGGAAAGCAAAAGAATTGTCGGATCTACAGGAAAAGGGCCCCTTTTAAAACACTTTACTAATCTTTACATTAGTTGGAAGTGGAACTTTTCTCTAAAGCCCACATCATGTCTGCCACGGCCACTCCGCACAGGCCGTGACCTGCTCAGTTGCCATTAAAATCGCTGTATTTGATCCAAAAGGCTGAGGAATCACACTTACTGACAGTCCTCAAGCCACCATATTGCGTGTTGCCTCCTCCACTGTCATGGAAAACCTTCAGTTTTGCTGGATACAGAGTCCGAAACTTTATGTTGTTGTCTTATAAGCCCGGCGCGCCTCTGTGTACTGTACCGTGTTTGATGAGAATCCTGGATGCATAGTCCCCAAGTATATTTTAATCAGTATATTTAACAGTGAGTGTTTTGAGTTTGTTGACTCCTTAACTCTTAACACTCCAAGCCGTATTACTCACTTAGGTGTATTATTCAGTAACTGCAGGTACTTCTGTACAAACTGGTGGGCAGTTCTTTGGTAGTAGAAGTGTGTAATAACACATGGACTGTTTAAGGGGTTAATCTCCCAGTTTAGTGCTAACAATGACATCACCAACACAACTCAGTTTTAAGTATTGTCAGCTGAAAATGCACTTAGGCTGGTGCTTTGCATCAGTACCACTGTGGGCCCGATGCACTAAGACCAAAAATCTGAGCCATTTTGCAAAACACTCTTAAAGGATGTGTGTTTCTGAGAGATGTCCGTTAACCCTGTGCCTCACAAGCCGTTAGTAAGCATCTGGCCCTGTGTGCTTCAGCTTTTCATGCTTTCTTTGTCTTTATCTGCCTCTGTTTTAATTCTCTCTTACTCCCTCTGTCTCTGTCCTCTCTCTCTCTCTCTCTCTCTCTCTCTCTCTCTCTCTCTCTCTCTCTCTCTTTCTCTCTCTCTCTATCTCTCTCTCTCTGTAATGAGGTGTGTTTAGTGTTGGGAGAGTGTGGTGGGCCTGGAGAAAGGACAGGGTGAACCATAATGAACCGTATCTCACTCACACACACACACATGCACACACACACACACACACACACACACACACACACACACACACAGTATATGTATTCCCAATCCCCTAACCAGTACAGAAGTAGATCAATTACAGCAACATCTCATTCCAAACTATTCCCAAAACCCCTCATACACACACATACACACATACACACACACACACTTCCACTTCCCAAACAGGTTCCAAATCAGGGTAGTTACTCTAAACTCTCTACATATAAACACACACACACACACACACACACCGTACACTTCCACACTTGTAGGTCTAAAAATTACTAAATAGAGGTGTATGGATGCATGTGTGTGTGTGTGTGTGTGTGTGTTGTCAAGCCTTTGAAATAATAGAATACTGTGCTCATATTACGCTTATGTGTATAAACACTGTGTGTGTGTGTGTGTGTGTGTGTGTGTGTGTGTTGTGTTTGTTTCAGGCTGGCTGACATCTCCTCAGTGCCTGTAATCAGCAGTCGGACACTAGGTCTTCATTTCCTCCCTCAGAATGGCCTGCACCATCACCTGCCCGTCATGTTCGACTACTTCCACCTGTCTGTCATCTCCATCACTGTCCACGCCTCCTTAGTGGCCCTCCACCAACCACTGATCAGGTAACCACACCAAGCTGTGAACATCACTGTGAACAATTCCGACCCTGTACATTTCTCTAGATCAGAGCAGCTCACACCAAACCCACTCTGACTGATGTTGATATGAAGTTTTAATGATTATATTATGTGTATTATGTGTTTTGAAAGATCTGTGGAATTCCCCTGTTCCCTGCACTCTTAACAGTAAAGGTGCCTCAAATGGTTGATGCCATAGAAGACCCTCTATCGGTTCCATAAAGAACCATGTTTGTAATAGAGATATGTGTGTAGAGTGTTAAGTACCCTTCAAATGTCTGAGGAACCTGCATTTCATGTAAATGTTTAAACTCACAAACATTGTAAAAGAGATATGTCAGACAGTTGTTCTTCTATGGCTTCGCTCAAAGAACCATCTAGAAGGCTGGTGTTTGTGGACAAGCTGCTTTGTGACAGTCAGTTGTAGAATGTGCTATAAAAATAAACCTAAACTGATTGTCTGTTTTCTGCCTGAAGCAACACTGTGTAACATTTCTACCTCAAAATAGCAGCTTTAGAATCATTGTGATGCTCTGCTGACTTGTAATAGGGAGAGTAGCATCGCTGTCGTTGCTACTCCAGGCTCAGTAGACTTCAAATCTTCAGAGATTCAGATGTAAAATCCTGTAATATTACTCTACTGTCTCAGTTCATATGCTTCCCCTGCTGTTTTTCTCAGCTCGTCCAGAAAGACATGTTCTTTAGTGGTGGCTTACAGTGCAAATTCCGGCAGTAGGGGGAGCCCGGGACCAAGAAATGCCTATTTTCCAAAGTGTTGCTGTAAGAAGGACCATACAAAGCTGTCAACATGAACGTGCAGATCTAGAGAGTGTGCAAGTCAACACTTTTCAAATAAAGGCAGACCTGTGCTGCTTCTAAGCTAGTATGAGACACAGCTCGCATAAGCATTGTGTTCATCATGCACTGGCCAATTTTGAGATTTTGGCCTTTATAACATATCTTCCTGCAGACGTTTGGAAAGAAAATGTCCAAAATATACGTTGTCCTTTTTCTCTTAAATTCATGAAAGGTTTGCATTTAACGCAACATGCAGTACTGTGAATATTTTCTGCAATATGTCATCACAGGTATCGTGGTATAGCTCTCTCTCTCTCTCTTTACTGCACAATGTTATTAGTCCCAAATATGGTAATTTCTTTTTTTATCAGCAACCAATCGTAAAAAAAAAAAATAAATTTTAACCTACGCATGAAATTTCCTTGTCTAGTGTCAGTATCTTTAAAGTTTTCTCAAAATGTTTTTTTCTCTATGAATTCTACATTTTGATGGTTTTGTAGCTGAGAGGATTGATATCAGACTGATATTATTTACATTTACATTTAAAGGCATTTAGCAGACGCTCTTATCCAGAGCGACTTACAAAAGTGCCTTACTATTTACTTAAGAATAACCTCAGCTAGTTTGAATAGACTAAACTTCAAAGATACCTCTAAGTTAAGACACTACTAAACACAACTTAATAGGCTGACCACTCTGCTATTCGCCCAAGATATCAAAGTTCCTTGAGGAACTTTTGGAGATTCTTTCATTTGAAACTGTGGAGGAACCTCTCACGGTGCTTTGAGGAACCTTAAAGAACATCTTAGCACATCTGGTTATATGAAGAAGCATGTTTGTAAAAGCGAAGTGTGAAGTGTGAAGAACCTATAAATTGTGGTTCAAAAAATGGTACTTCTATAGCATTGCTCATAGAAGCATTTGAAGCACCTTTGTTTTTTCAGGGGTGTACACATTTCTCTTTGGGCTGGGGACATGAACTTAAAAGGCCGTCTTCGCAAAATAAGTCAGAATTCTCCACTTGCAAGTTTACATACACCAAATTCTATATTTCGAAGGTTTTGGAGCTGAGAGAATTGAAATCAGCATTTAATGAAAAAAAACAAAGAGAAAATGATTATATATCATTATTATGACTATTGACAGTATTTTCTAAGCCAGAATTATCTCAATATTAAAACAATAACAATGTGACCTTGACTTAATTCACTATTCTGATTTTAATGCAAATGTGTGCCTCATTATATAGAAGATGCCTCATTTGCATATGTAAACATATGTCACAATTGTCAGAATACAAAAAGGAATTGTATTAGTGTAAGTAATCAGCTGGAGAAAGTGTGAGAGTGGTGATCTCTTTGGTTCAAATGTTCACCCTATTCTCCTGTAGTGTCTTGCTTTTAAATGTCTGTTGGGGATGTTAAGATATCTTTTAGCCTGACAGTCGCTTTCCAAGTGGTTGAAATTAGAACTGGCAGGCCAGTGGATGTGCCCATTATAGAAGACCATTCTGAAACAAATTGGCCTACTGGTGTTTCATACCAATCAGATGGTGGTTTTGGCGGCGTTACAGCAGAACCCTTGAGCACTCTTCTGCATTCCCCTTGTGGCATGTTTTCTTTTTTTCCACTAAAAGGCACACGTAGGCTCTTAATAAATGGTTTTCTGTGCACTGGTCTGATGAATCTCTGTGCCGGTGCTCTCCACTAACAGCTCAGACAGCCATTTAACTGATTAGGCAGAAGAGCATTGATCAGCCTCAAGAGGGTGATGTTTGTTTTTCCTCAGTTTGCATCTCTCTCTCTCTCTCTCTCTCTCTCTCTCTCTCTCTCTCTCTGTCTCCTGTAGTTTTGCACGCAGTGGTAAAGGGGCGTGGCTGGGGAAAGGCTCTCCGGAGAGCGAGGCTGCATCCTCAGTCATGTCTGTGGAGAACCTGATGTTCGGGGCTGGATACTGCAGACCTGTTCTCACTGAGGTAACCACCTCACCATTCCATAACCGCACCTATCTGTGATAATACTGTTATGATATGAGCATGGGGGGCCCCAAATAAAAAATCTGCTTAGGGCCACATAAAGGCTTGGGGGCGGCTTTGGATGCAGGGCTGTCTTCGCCATTCATTTTTTGCTATAAATAAAGCTAGAACTGCTGCTCCCTCATGTTTTTCATCAACGGTAAGAGTTGCACTTTTGCTAGCTGGCTGTTTTAATTAGCATATAGATCAGCAGCTAGGCTAGCAATCAGGGTTAGTTCAGCACTGCAGGGATTGTTAATGGTATGTATGGTAATGTATGATGATTGTAGTGAGAAAACAGACCATTAAAATCATCAGAATGATATAAAATCATGCAATTGTCGAGCCGAAAAGCTTGAGGGATGCAGATCATGACAAACAACATCCCTGCTGATTTCAATCTAAGCTAGTCTTTGATGGTCAAGGACCCCCTGCCCTGCACATTTTAGTGGTTTTCTGTTCTCAACGCACTACCTTGAACTAAGGAAGTTAATTAGCTGATGAGAGTTAATTAGCTGATGAGAGCAGGGTAAACACTAAAATGTGCAGGACCATGGTTGAGAACCATTGCTTTAGACCATTAAAAGGTTCTTCACACTCTATTCACAAACATGGAACCAAAAGTGGTTCTCCTGTGGCATTGCTTAAAGAACCATTTGAAGTGTTTCTACTTTTGGGATGTTCAGGTTTCTCTAGCTTTCGTTCGAGTGTCCAGCCACATCTGTTGTAAACACACTCGGCACTGCTCGTCGGTAATATCACACATAGCAGATTCCAAGCACACAGAAAACGCAGCGTTCTCAGCCACAAATAAACAACTTTGAGAACATCCACCAGCCCTTTCACAGCCAAGTCCAGGACGAGGCCTAATCCACGCCTGGGAAAGCGGCCAGTGAAGTAGTGGTGTAACTGTATGTGTATTCATATCAAACCTTTATGGTACAGACGTCATGGCTCGGTGCACTCAGATATGTATAGATAAGATTGTATGTTAGTTATAAAACATCTCTGCTGACAAATCCAGTTCAAGATCAGCTTTTACAGATAAGCTAAACTCTTGGCCAGTGTGGCATATGTTCGTTTGAGTTTAATGGACTAGCTGGTCTATCAGTATCACCAGCTTGACCAAGCTGGATGACATGCTATCATACTGGTCAACCAGCTTGGTCATACTGGTCAACCAGCTTGGTTATACTGGTCAACCAGCTTGGTCATGCTGCTCGAACCGCTTGTTCATTCTGGTCAACCACTTGGTCATGCTTCTTGATCAGCTTGGTCATTCTGGTCAACCACTTGGTCATGCTTCTTGATCAGCTTGTTCATGCTGGTCAACCACTTGGTCATGCTTCTTGATCAGCTTGTTCATGCTGGTCAACCACTTGGTCATGATTCTTGATCAGCTTGGTCGTTCTGGTCAACCAGCTTGGTCATGTTGCTTGATCAGCTTGGTCATATTGGTCATGCTGCTTGATCAGCTTGGTCATGTTGCTCGATCAGCTTGGTCATGCTGCTTGATCAGCTTGGTCATTCTGGTCAACCAGCTTGGTCATGCTGCTCGATCAGTTTGGTCGTTCTGGTCATACTGGTCAACCACCTTGGCTGCACACTGCTCGACCACCCTGGCCATGCTGGTCATACTGGTAAACTAACTTGGTCATACTGATCGACCACCCTGGCCATTCTAAGCATGGTGGTCAACCAACTGGTTAGGTTGGTCATGCTGGTAGACCAGGTAAACTATTGAACTTAACTAAAAACTTCCCTGTTATTGGTCAAATGCTAGTTTGGTCAAGCTGGTCATACATACATAGCTTGTTCGTGCTGGCGGTGCTGGGCTCTAAATTTGGACCAGAAGCCCCTTATGAGATCCTGCACATAGTGTTCTATACATAAGGTCCAATATCAATTGAAGGGTCCGTCCAAGCCAGGAATCATTTAGAAGCTTGCAAGACAGAGCTATAAATAGTAGGAGAAGGAGGAAGGGAGAGAGAGCGAGAGAGAGAGAGAGAGAGAGAGAGGGAAGGGAGAGGGAGGATCTTCTGTTCACTCCTGGAATAGACAATTAGGCCTGGTTGAAACAGCCAGTTCCGCTGGGGAAATGAGTTGTGCTCTCACAGATCTCTTATTAAAGTCCAATTAACCTTCTGGAGCCGCATATCCCTGCTCAATAACAGAGCCAGATTCCTGACCTTGAGAGTGTATGTGACCCCCTCCCCCCCCAACACACACACACATCCTATCTTGAATGTGATAGTCCGGAGCTGTGGGGCTTCGCTCTCATTCTGCTGGAGACCTTTAGCTATTTCGTAATGACACGGGGTGTAATTGGCTCTAGACCCAGATTAAATATGAGTTCTGCAGATGAGAGCAGTGGGATGTTAAACGCTGGCCTAAATCGACAGAAGGGCTTCAGGTGCAGAGAATCTTTTTTTATGTTGGTAAATCAGTTTTTATGCAGTTTTAAAGTTACAAACTGTATCTCTGTTATGTCAAAGCAGGTATCGCCTCACTGACCATGTTCATATTTTTGTGCAACGTATTAATGAGAATTACACGCTGTAAAAAGTCTGCGGTTGTGACGGAAGTAACGTGACGGGGTGGAGTGAAAAGACTCTGGCTTTCTCATGGGGGTAGACATGTTACATTCGATGGACTAAATACAAACATCTCTCTCTCTTTTTAACTCACTCACATACCCACTATCACTCAGGCACACTAACAAGCTTAGATCTGCAGGAGATACCCATATCTCTCTCTCTCTCTCTCTCTCTCTCGCTGAATTTTTTAATTAAACATTTATATTCAGAATCCAACCTTAGAAACCATCGTCTTTCTGATGTCAGATTCAGTGCCTGCTGGGTAATTAGCTTTAAATAAAAAATGCATACCCCCTTACGTACAAAACATTAAGACATCCTTTCAAACAATGTAACCGTCTCTGTCTACATACTATCATGCGTCCTTTACATTGGCATGGATGTTAAGCAGTACATCCAGTAGAGGGCAGTTTAACAGCAAAGGATTCTGACAACAGAAAGCAGCAACGGTGTGTACGGCTGTAACCAGTGTAAAACACGTTTGCATAAGCAGTTTCTTTTCACTGTGTCCGTATAGCAGTGATTGTGTTACACTTACAACTATTGGCTGCACTACTACACATTTCCAGTGGTACTGATCCGTTCCGTCTGTATCCGCTTTCAGAAGATTTGCCCAAAATATGGACAAAAGTCCATCCGTGTCCGTAACCGTATTTAACGCTGAGCATAAATAAATTAATAATAAATTAGTAAATAACTCAAATAAATAACTATATGCGGTGTCTTTAAAAGTAATTATTTTGCCCAATATGTTCATTTAAGTAGATAAAAAGAAACTGCCTGAAAAAACAAATAATAGTATATTACGTCTCCTGTATTAGAATTTTTCAACACATTTGAACAGGGGTGCCCAAACTATTGCACACTGCTGTATCTATGCATAGAAATAAAAATGACACCAATTTCAAGACTTTGTCATTAAATTGCATTTAAAAGTGCTATTTTATTATGATATAAATGTTCAGCTTTGATTCTGAGGTTTATCAACATTGTTCATTTGGCCGAGCTTTTGGTGCAGCGTCCAGGACTAAAAAGGGGGCGGCTGTGAAATCACTCCTCATAAATTTTTACACTGAAATGATAGGCCTCTACACTGGTTTTTAATTGGACGGCACTGTAGCCCCTCCCTCTCCTGATGATCCGATTGGCTGTGTAGTTATTACTTGCCTGAGGATGGTTCCGTTCGAGCAGTAAATGTTAATCCGGCCCCTATGGGCTCAGTGTGGTTCCTGTGTTAACACCCCCCCTGCAGGGTGCTTTAATAAGCGCAGCGTTTAGCCTGGTAGGGGGGAGGGGTGTAAGGGGATGGGGGGCGGGGGGTGCGTGTGTTTGATCACAGTAACGAGCTCGGCCTTAACAAGCTCAGACCTGCAGGAGATACCCAGAGAGCATGCAACTCTTCATCTCTCTCTCTCTCTCTCTCTCTCTCTCAATCTCTCACTCACTCACGTACACACTATCACTGCCTGCTCCTCTCACACTCTCTCTCTCTCTCTCTCTCTCTCGCTCGTTCCACTAACTGTACTTTTTAATTAAACATTTCTCTTCAGAAGAAGAAGAACACACACACTTAATATACTTATATAATCGTGGATAGAGTATTCACTTTTTTCTTCTTAGAATAAACACCTACACCAATCAGCCATAACATTAACACCACCATCAGCTATTACATTAGCCATAATGGTGAAGTGAAAGACATTGATTTTCTTCATCTACAGTGGCATCTGTCAGGGGGTGGATATTTTAGGCAGCGAGTGAACAGTCCGTCCTTAAAAGCAAGAAAATGGGCAAGCATAAGAATCTGAGCCACTTTGACAAGAACCAAACTGTGATCCTAGACGACTAGGTCAGAGCATCTCCCAAACATCAGGCAGGTCTTGTGGTGGGTTTTCCTGGTATACAGTGGTCAGTACCCACCAAAAGTGCTCCAAGAAAAGATGCCCGGTGAACCGAAGACAGGGTTATTGACATCTGAGGCTCATTGATGCAATCCATTGAGGCCCCACCTCACAGCTTACAGGCCTTAAAGGGTCTCCTGCTCACGTCTTGGTGCCATTGTTGTTCATGTTCATTAAAAGAGTGTATAAATGAGTCTTTAGTGAACGCTGGTGGGAGCACACTTTTTTATGATGGTCCACATCAAATCAGGGATGGGATTTCAGCGCTGCATTGTCCACTTAATCTGCCTGTTTAAAACTGGGACTCTTTAGAGAGTTAAATCTTCTTTCTTGCAGCAGGAGCTGATGCTCATAACACGGCACATAATTGATTTTGTCACACAGAACAGTATTTCTGTTGAAAGCACGAATGCTGGATTCAGTTTATCTGTAACCTGTGAATCTATCAGTCGTTCTTCACATAGTTTCAAAAGGACCAGTAGAAATGCTCCAAAATGACTTGGAATACAATCTTTTTACATTGACTTCCATTGGAAGTTAGGAAGTTTTGGAGATATGCTGTTTTTTTGCTAGTCTGGTGCTGGTTGACCAGCATACCCGTGTTTGAAACACTACACATGGTTAATGTCATGGAAGAACCCTGAACCTTGCAAAACACCTTCTTAACTGTGAGCGAAGCATTTCTATTGGTCCATTTGAAACTATGTAAAAAACACATTGGGCCCTATCTTACACCCTGCGCAAGGTGTTGCGATGCTCATTGCTATCTTACTCCCTGCCAACACACTATTCCTACGCCTTCAGTCTGCGTTGTTAAAATAGCAACAGTGCTTGTGCCGCTGGGCCTGGTGGTCTCGAAATGAGGTTTGTTCAGGTACATTTCTGAAGTATTGCTTACTTGGCCTTGGAAAACTCAGGTGCACCACTGAGTGAAAACAACCTCGGCAGAGATCAACGGTCAGACGTTCATCGCTATCTTGGCAGTGACAGGTCAGCACCCAACACGCGTACACCCCCGCTTTGCACCATTGAAATCCGCCAAAGTGAGACCGCACCTGGCTCTTAAAGGGAATGGCGAGAGACACGCTGATTGGTTTATTGCTGCATGTTAGGCCCAAAACACTCCCATGATTAATTAAGAGACTTAGTACATGTGTTTTTCCCGGTTCGAGCCATGCAAGGCCAACTCTTCTGGTCATTACGATAGCAAAGACACACTGACGCCCTAAATCAAGCTGCACAGGGGCACGGCTCACCTAAAGACCACTAAAACAGGGCTTATTGTGTCAAAAAGTGAAAAACAGGAAAATTGAGATACCAGGTTTTGGTTTACCAGCACACCAGTGCTCAAACACATGCTGTTTTGCTTATGATCTGTTTTTGATTAGAGCAGGGAACACTAAAAGTGAACCAAATTAAGCAGCTTTTCTTCATTTAATGCTACTTTATGACTCTCCCTAACATACACAATCTCTCACTTTTCTTATTGCTACACACACATACAGGATGCAGATGTGTGTGTGTTTTATCTAAAAGAGAGTTGTAAGACCCTGTTCAGCACTTTTACTTCTTGATGATGCGTAATCTCCTCCTGTCTCTGAACCTGTCCCGCTGCCTTTAAGACCTCTTCAGCTGAAATATGCGGAAAATAAAATTTGACGGCCTTCTTTTTCCTTATTAACACAGAGGGCATTAACAAAGGATGCCAGATCCTTTCTTAACTGATTTTATACACAGGTAGTGTGTTTTCGTTGCTGACAGAAGGTAACCATAAGAAATTGTGGGACGATAGTAAAGTTTTAGAGCTGGAAATAGAATCGCTTGGTCATTAAGACCTGCTAAGTGTACCTTTCACTGATATTTCAGCAGTTTCTTAAACTTCAGATTTACACTTTTTCTCCTTTTACCCCAAATTTAATCACTCAGCCAAGACATGTTTGCTATCTGAGGTTTGCTTCCTTAGTGTGCATTTAAACTAGGAGACCAATACACCATCAGCCATAACATTAGCAGCGGTCATTTATGTTTAAAAACATTGATTATGTTCATCTACAGAGCCATCTGTCAAAGGGTGGGTATATTAGGCAGCGGTTGAACAGTCTTGAAGATGTTGATGTATTAAAAGCAGGAAGCTTAAGGGCAAGCATAAGGATCTAAGCCACTTTGACAAGAGCCAAACTATGACGCCTATCACCGCTTACAAGACTTACAGGATCTGCTGCTAACGTCTTGGTGCCAGATACCACAGGATGGTCCATGTCTCAAATGGTCAGATCTGTCAATATAAGGCAGGTGGTATTAATGTTATGGCTGATCAGTTTAACAGAACAGATCTGACCATTTGAGCAACACAGACTAACACAAAATACTGTGAACTACCGAATATGATCACAAAACACAGATCACTTCATTATACCAGTGAATATACCAATAAACCAAGTTAGTCAAAAAAAAAAGGTCTATGCAGACACTTTTATATCTTTTTTTCTTACAGAGTAAACAGGTCCAATTACACACATGCTGAGATGATAAAGTATTGTATAACATTTCACTCTTTACCGTAAAACTTTTTACATTTAAGGGATTTAGCAGACAATCTTATCCAGAGCGACTTACAAAAGGGCTTCACTGTTTACTCAGAAAATAGCTAGTTTGTATAGACTAGGATTCAAATGATCCCTCTAAGCTTAGACACTACTAAATACAAAAGTCAGTATAGAGACCACAATACTCAACATACACTACACTATACTCTTGGATAAGGTGGGTCTTTAGTCGGCATTTAAAGACAACAAGCATCTCTTTAGACACCCAGGGGAAGTTCATTCCACCACTTCGGTGCAGGACAGAAAAAAGCCTGGATGCTTGCCTTCCATGGATCTTTAAGGATGGCGGGTCAAGCTACTTGGAGCTCAAATAGCTCTTGGTACTGATCAGCTTTTGACCACTGCTATCAAATACGAATAGGCTAGTCCATTCCTGGCTTTGTACGCCAGCGTCAGGGTTTTGCAGCAGCTACAGGAAGCAAGTGAAGAGTTATGGCTGAACTTAAAAACAGTCTTAGTCTCTGAACTTAGAAACTGAAGGAAAAACAGTCCTGTTCTAACCTTCTTTTGTGCTTGTTGTGCAGATTTAGGCAACTCGCTCATGATTATGTGATATGTTAGAAGTGTGTATCTGCCAGTTTCACCCTGCTGAGAGAAATCAGTGTGAACTCTGCCATCAGGAGCAGATGTCCACCAGTTACACCACCTCCCAAGAAGCTCTGCAGTACTTTTGCACACACTAATAATAATAATAACTTCACACACAGCTCAGTGTACCGAAAACCCATGTGCCTGCCTGTCAAACAATATCTGAAGATGTTTCGAGACCCCTCAGAGTCAAGTCTCAATTTTCCTTCTGTTCCATTTCAAAGTAAAAAATTAAGCAAACGTTGGATACAGTAGCCATACAGTAGCCATGTCACTTTAAACCAATAATTACCAGCCTAATTAAGTCTAAGGCTTAATAAATGGTACTGCCAATTAACCACCCTTAGCACTAGCAATGCTCCTGACACTGGGAGGGGAAGGACACTAGTAGGGTAAGGCCACTAGGAGGGTAAGCCACCACGTATTTTCAGAACATTTTCCTGGAAGCAGGTGGTTAAATAGCTGGTTGAAGTGACTGATTAATAATGCCAAGGACATCCCTGGAGAGTAAGTCAATGACTTGTTTGAAAGATGTACAGGTGGAGAATGAAAAGTGCAGTTAGTAGTGTTCAGACAGGACATGACTATAGTTATAGTTATAGTGTTTAATAATTAATTAATGTGAAGCTGATATAGTACTTCTTGCCCCACTGTGGAGAGTTTGGTTGATAGCTATGCTGTCTCTAATGGAAAGCATTGTACTGCCAAAGAATCAGCAGACTCTTCACAACAACATTGCAGCGTTTTGTTGGAGCTTAGGGAGAATGTTTAACCAGCCTATCAATTGTGGAGAAAAGGAATTTGAAAACACAAGCTGAACTCACCATCATTATGTGGTTATTGATTTTTATAAATGTGATGATGGACGGTGAACTAAGTGTGTCATAAGATAGCTAAAATCCTATGTATACCTAGAAGCTCCAAGCTGTGGTCATCTGACTGCTGTGAGTACATACTAGAAGCACCATGTTGGCTTTATCTACTCATAGCCAGTGATGGGCCAGTGATGTGAATGTATTTAAATTTTTAGTGAGTTTTGCTACACATGTGTCAAATAGGCTCAGTTAAAGGAGAAAGTCAATGGTTAGAGAAAATTGTCAGTAAAATATCAGTAAAATATCACTTGCTAACTGTTTTAGACATAACGCTGTTAAGATACAGTCGTGATCTCAAATTCCCACATCGTGTTTGCCTCAAGTCTAAAGTATGACCAAGTTTGTGTATAGAGCCTGATTTATGCTGAGCAAGGTCTACAATGGTGGATAACATAATAAATTTATTAATAAGAGTATTCAGGGCCTTACCAGAGTGAATGTTAAAGTCACTGGTGATTAGCACATCTTATAAATCTGATAGAATTTTAGTACTTTACTGGATTCTTCAGGAAGACCTGGGTGATGCCAGGGAAGATGATATATTCCCAGCATTAGAGCAGATTGCAAGCCCTGTAAGGAATGAATTTGCAAAAAAAAAAAAAAAATCCACAATTTGTCCCTTACCCCAGATATAGTTGTTTAGCCAAGACGTGCTTAATGTCCAAATTCTTCTTCTTTAGTTTAGCACCGAAGCTATGAGGCTAACTTTGCTAACACTAGGCATCATAGTCACTCAAATCCTTTCTGTAAATACATGCTCATACACTTTACTCAACTTGCTTAAACCATATCCAGCTCTTCTTTAGGGTCCACAAACCTGTCAGTGAGGTTTAGGGCACACTGTGACTTAGTGAGAACTATAAAAATAAAATAGCTGTCCCTGGCCTTTAGCCACACTGTGAAGTTTTGTTTATTTTCAGGCCACAGTAAGCCATAAACATCTTACAAAGTGTGCCTGTAAACCAAACCACTGACTTAAAGAAGAGCTGGGCGTGATTTAAGAGAAGAGTATAGGCCAGAAATTTCAAAAATGGTTCGAGTGACCACTGACTTCTAGTGTTCGCCAGCAATGTTGGCCTCGTATAGCTCCAGTGCACACCTGATGAAGCAAAATTTGGACTCCATGCATGTCTTGAAACTAATTGATCTCGACCATTTATTTTCTTTGGGTGTAATGGCAAGAACTGGCATTGACGTGGAGAAATCTCAAAGAGATTGTTTACAGCATGACCTGTTTTTATACAGACAAGCCACTCCACTACCTTTCTTATTAACTCTAGGAACACTGAAAACAGTAATGAGGACCTGCTGCCTCATTTAGAACAACACTGCCATCGTCTACTAACCCAGGTTTCTGGTCATCCTTGATTTATTAAAGAGTCACTGTAAAACAGCTGCATACAAGCTAAAATGCATGTTAATGTCTTTTACACACCTCAATTCCAACATGGAAGGTGTTTCGCAAGTTTCATATGTCTGTGTTTAATGTAGAATGTGCTAAGTGCTAACATCCTGACTGAATTCCATTGGAGGGCTTCACAAATCCAACAATAATGTTTCATTTTCAGGATCCACGCTCCTCCAAACCTCAAACGTTATTAGCTTTTGAAAAGCTGAGCAGCAGAGTAACAGTACAGGTCTGTCATTACTAGGACTTGAACTCATGATTATGGGGCTAATGTACAGACAGCTGTGCTACCCCGAAACACCTGAAGTTATTGAACTGAACAGTGTTTGTTTTGGCTTAGAAAAGTAAGTTCATTCAAGTAAAGGTTCAGTTAAAGTTCACTGAAAATAAGGTTTGCTATTATTAGAGACACATATGATGTGAACAACAACACAAAAATCTGAATGACTTAAAGTGTTCAACAGTGAAGCAGTAGTCTAGGTATCTGTGTTGTGATTAAGAGTTTGAGTCCCAGTAATACCGGATCAGTAAGTCATCACTATTTGAACAAAACTTAACTTTCAATGTAAATACATTTTTTGCTAAATCGTCAAAAAGTGAAAAACAAAGAAAATGGAGACTTAATAGAGATGCTACAGAAATGCATCTCTAGAAATTATATATATATATATATATATATATATATATATATATTTGTTTTTTTTTTGTTTTTTTTTTGTTTTTGTGGAGAACCATTGAAACCATTGATTTTTTAAAACCTTTGTAAAACTTCTTCACATATAGTGTACATTACAGTACAAAATAATTGTTTTTGGTCTTGGGAAACCAGAGAGGATTTCAGCGTGGTCTTCTGCTGTTATAGCCCAACAGCCTTAAGGTTTGATGTGTTGTGCATTCTTACATGATGAAGAACCAGAAGTGGTTCTTCACCAGCACCACTTTTCAAGAGTTGTTAAGAGGAACTGTTATTGTCAGCCACAATAAGGTATAAAAATTTACTGACGATCATTTATATGATTCCAATGTTCAGTGTTCGCTGTTAGGTGGTGAAATTGATGAAGACCAAAGGCTGGAGGATGGGGAAGTTCTTAGAATGAAAACAAATTGTTTAAAGTACATTTTCCCATATCAATCAAAACATAATATACTCTGTTAAAACTTACAAGTGGAGTTTTAAGTACAGCAAAGTTTTAGAAAGGCATGTCTAATTGAACAACCTTGAGGGAGATGTGCTACAGCAGCAGAGGACCATGTAATATTCCGCTTCTGTCAGCTAAGAACAGAAAGCCAAGGACAGGTCCGGCCCAAGCTTTAATGGGGCCCTAAGCAGATTTTCATTTGGAGCCCCCTCATACCACCACCTCAGGACCAGATGCTTTATCATCCCATAGGCTACACTGTGTGTGTAACGCACCCACTATCATTAGCATTATTTGTAATTAGATCACATCATACCGGTGTCATTCTGGCTATTGTTTTTAACCTTACAGGGATACAAAACTCACAACAATGTTCTAATTAATTTTCACTTTTACATACAGAGGGGTGTACACGTGTTCAGTGACATCAGCAGACAAGACGCTGCATTTACAGTAAACAAGTTAATCAGTTTAATTTCTTTTGTTTTTAATGTTTGAACAGATGTGCAGAAGTGTGAGAAAGGCACCTATTATCGACAGGTCCCCTAACTCATACCTCTGCATGTTGCGCAATTCCCTTTCTCCCTGGGTCAGAAAAAAACAAAATACATAAAGGAAGTGGAAGGCCTAAGGTCTAAGAGCAATTTGCCTAGAGAGAGATATTGTTCCATACGCTAAAGCGCCCGGGCCTTTATTTACTGCCCAAGCGGAGCATATCTGCATTTGCGCAACAGTGGCAGCCGCCACCAGCAGGAATTGATTAAACTAGTATTGGTGTGCCAATATAAAAATTAATTAATATAAAATCACTTTTACCGGTGAAGTACCATTTTCTTTTATTATTTCAATGTTATTTCTGAAATACATATTTTTATCATGATATCTTGGTGCTCTTGGGGGCCCCCTGGTGGCCTTGGGGCCCTAAGCAGCAGCATAATTCAAGTATATTTTGGGCTGGCTCTGGCTGAGGATGCAGTGGGCACAAGTTGACCAAAGCTGGACAGTATCGTATAGAATCTGATCTGAAACTAAAATTCTCTGGTAAAACACCTCATTCAGCTCAGCACAGTTTATTCAAAAGGTTACTGCAGTGTTTTACATTTAACACGCTGTGTATCTGCTTGGTGTACATGGTTCACTGTGAGTGTGTGTGTATGTGTGTGTGTGTAAAGTATTGCCGTGTAGAAGTTCAGGTTTTTGACAGTGGCTATGCATGCAGCTGTTCAGAATTCTGTTAGAGCTGGCAATTACCGAGCTGTCTCAGTTATGATGAGAGAGCATTCTGCTTTTTTACTGCTTTACAGACAAATTACACAACACACACATGTTCTGAAGCTCAGACATGCACACGCATGCACACACAGTAGGTGCATGTTTGTGTGTGTGTGTGTGAAAAAGGTCTGCTTAGGTCTTTCTTTTTTATATATATATATATATATATATATATATATATATATATATATATACAGCTAATAAACAATAACTTAACTTTTAAAATCAGGAATTACATGTAGCTCAAAATCATATAGATATGGGCCTGCATTCCGATGATGTTCACATGAACCTTCAGAATGGGGACCATGACAGATTCAAGTTCAGGTTTGTTTTTTATAACACGTTTAACAACAGATGTTGCCACAAAGCAGCTTTACAGAGACCCAGGTCCGATCCCCAGGCGAGCAAACCAGTAGAGACAGTGATAGGAAAAATTAACCTTGAGAGAAACCAAGACTCAAAAGGGGAACCCATTCTGCTCTGGTCAATACTGAATAATAAAATAAATAACAGCATAAAAGCATAAAATACTGCATGACAAACTACTAAAGAAATAGAAGTGAGTCTAATATTACATAGACATGCTTACATGTATGTTAGAAGTCTGATCAGGGGGAAGAAGACCTTGTAGAGAAGACCTCAGTATGATTAGTTAGGTAGAAGAAGTGGTTTTAGTAAGAGTCTGTGCAGGGATCAATCTTATCCGTGGATGAGGATCCACTCCTTTCAGTCGAGAACAGAAAGCTGAGGCTGCAGTGTGCACAGGCTCCCCAAAACTGGCAGCTAAAGAGCTGAGAAATGTAGCCTGGTCTGATGAATCTCCCCTTCTGGCACATAGATGTCCGATGTATTGTTATGTATTGTTATTGCAATGCTGATATGGACTCTGAACTTCCATCTTCTATACAATGTCTTGTGTAGAACGTTCTCCTCAGTGAGGGATGTGCCAACATGTTGGTTTGTGAGAGAAACACAATTTCACTGTTTTTAGACCTAGCGAACATCAGCCAAAGTTGTTCATTTCTAACTGACATGTGCTAGAGAGGTTATCATGTAGCTAACATCAGCTAGTGTAGTTAACATCTAGCTAACATCAGCTACAAGAACTTTACAGTTACAATAACAACATCAATTAAAGTGGTGGGCAGTTGAAGACTGGAGCAGCATAGCCTGGTCTGATGAATCTCCATTTCTGTTTACGGTAAGAATTTGAATACATTAGATTATTCATATTTGCAGCAAAATACTCATGAGAAAAGCACCCCCTGCTGGAGAAGAGGAGAAACTGAGAGAATCACATTCTCTCAGTGGGGCAGTGGAGGCTCCGGGCTATTGATAACAGGGTTGTGGGTCCGATACCCGGGCTCGGCAAGCTGCCACTTTTGGGTCCTTGAGCAAGGCCCTTCACCCTCTCTGCTCCCCGGGCGCTGGAGTTGGCTGCCCATCGCTTTGGGTGTGTGTGCTCACTGGCCCTAGTTCACTAGTGTATTTGTGTGTGTGTGTGTTCACTACCACAGATTGGACAAATGCAGAGGACACATTTCGCTGTTCACAGTACAGTGACAGATACTTGCCACATTTATTATAGAGCAATTTTGTGATCCGTGTGGGTTTGTACATGGCTTTTTTTGGTCAGATGACATGGCTTGTTAATGCAAGGTGTAATCAACCTCATTCCCAAACTGCAACAGCTGCATTTAAGGGGTTAAAGAAACGTCAGTATCTACAACTGAAAATGAAACACACACAGTGTGTAGACCAGCTTGTGTGTGTGTGTTTGTGTGTGCGAATGTTTCCACTGAGACTGCGTACCTGTGAGTGTAGTTCCTGCCACTGGGACGTCTAGAGGTCACACTCCTCCACAAGCGAGCGCCACGTCCTCACACTCGTGTGTTTTATAGCTGCGCTCTTGCTGAGTTTAGAGCTTTCCTCTGCGTTTGATCTTCACATAATTATCCAGCTCCAGACCCAACTCAACTCACACACACACAGCTGCAGTGTCAGAGCCCCTGCCGCATCCACGAGATCAGTTACCTAACAGTTCAGACGAGAGAGAGAGAGAGAGAGAGAGAGAGAGAGAGAGAGCTGTTACAAATGTCTGCATTTGTTTAACTAATGACTGTGGTCTACCCAAAGGACCACTGCATTCCCCTGACATTTAGCTGTATTTGATGTTACTGCATTGGTGCTCTGCTGAGTGATTAAGGGATTACTGGTTTACACTGCTTTAAATAACAGAGAGAGCATCCCTATGTGTTGTTATTGCAATGCTGATATGGACACTGGACTTCTGCACAAGATCTTTTCTCCTCAGTGGGCGATGTGCCTACATGTTGATTCGTGAGAGAAAAAATACTTCCACTGTTTCTAGATCTGCTGAATGTCAGCTAGAGTTGTTAATAACTGGAGGAAATAACATCTAGCTAACATCATTCAGAGCAATATCTAGCTAACATCACATAGAGTAGTTACCAGCTAGATAGTTAGATTTACCAGCTAGATAGTTACCAGCTAGATAGTTAACTTTTAACAGACATTGGCTAGAAAGGTTATCATCTGGCTAACATCAGCTAGTGTAGTTAACAACTAGATAATATTATCCGCAGTTGTTAACATCTAGCTAACATCAACTTGAGGAATATCTAACATCACCTAGAGCACTTACTAACTAGATAGTACAATATTTAGTAATAACATCTAGCTAACATCAGAGAGTAGTTAACGTTTAACTGACATTGGCGAGAGAGGTTATCATCTAGTTAACATCAGCTACAATAGTTAACAACTATTTAAAATAAGCCTCAGTAGTTAACATCTAGTGAACATTAACTAGAGTAATATTTAGCTAAAATCACCCTGAATAACAACTAGATAATATAAACATCAGTAGTTAACATCTACCTAACATCAGCTTTAGTAACATCTAGCGAACACCAGCTAGAGTAGCTAACATCTAAAAAACACCAGAGTAGTTAACATCTGATAACATAGGTTATTACATGGCTGTTATTGTTAAATGAACACTGATAAACCTAGTGATAAACCTAAAAACGGACGCTCTTGACTCAACACTGGCAAATATGTAGTTAACATCTGACTAACTAGCTAAAGTAGTGGTTCCCAACCCTAGTTCTGAAGGACCCGCTGCACATTTTAGTGGTTTCTCTGCGCTAACATACCACCTTCAATCCAGAAAGAGCTTATTAAGAAATTAGATGTTGAGTTGAATTAGAGTTGTTACCATCTAACTAACATCAACTAAAACCAATGAGCAGCCATTTACTCAGAGAGGGTAAGGAGACAGAATTAGTTCTGATTGGATCATTATAAATATCCAGATGTTTACATGTGTTCAGTAAGACATAGGTCTTCATGGGATGTCTTGATAATTCCACATGACCGCAAAAGCCTCCTACTGTTAAAAATGCTCTGTGCCTCCACGCGGACATTGCTGCGCCAGGTTGGTGTTTATGCTTTTCCATCTAAATCTTTAGGGTTGTGTGTTTCACCAACCAGCCTGTTCAGTAAAGGTGTGTGCAGTGTGTGTGTTTAACCTGAGAAGACCCAGGTTTGTTCAGCGTTTTATGAAAACCGGCTTCTGTTCTGACGCAAATGACAGGGCAGAACTTTAACAGGGGACAGTAAAAATGTGACCTACAGCCTCTCTGCTCTGCTAACAGTGTGTGTGTGTGTGTGTGTGTGTGTGTGTGTATGTGTTTGTGTGTTTTTGTATGCACACAGGGCAGTTTTTACGTGCCTTCGGAGAACTGCCTGCAGAGAGCTCATACGTGGCACCGCTCTCTCTGTCGCCTCCTGCTGGCTGCCCATAAGGGACTGCGCTTCTACTACACGGCCCTGATGAACGACATCCCTGAGCTGCAGCATGTAGAAATAGGCACGCTAACCACACACACCACTCACACGACAACACACACAACATCTCAGGATTGCATTATGAAGGGTAGTTACTTTTTGTAGTAATACATATACAGCATATGGGTCAGTGGGCTAGTGGGTAGTGCAGTACTAGTGAAAGGTTTGGGCACATCTGACTGAAGACATCGTATACCTCATATATTATATCTCCAAAATAAAACATTTAAAAAAAGACTTTTTATTGTCTTAAAAGCATTGTAATCTTCATGTTTCTGCTTAAGTGCTCTGAATGCAAAGATAAATAGTCACATAGAAGCTAAGCAGTACTTATTTGGTCCTGAAAGAAATTGCAGTTACAGTAGGAATACATACAATTGCACAAACAGACACACATTAGGTAAAGAGTGAAAGGCCACTACAAATATATATGGCCATACATATAATATATATAGTATATTATACTGTATGGACAAAAGCTGCAGCCCCCCCTTTGCAGCTCTCACAGCAGGATTGAGTCAGCAGAGCATTGGAGACTTTTCTGCACTGTGCTCTGAGCTCAGCCCTGACCCTGCTCTGTAACTTTATGTAGTCTAGTACTTCAAGGCTGAGTTAAACAGTTCCACTTTTCATTACTACCCATCACAGCTGATGGTGGAATATCTAGGAGAAAGAAAATTTCACCAACTGAAATTCAGCATTTACAGACTTAATAAAACACCTGAATTCAATTATTAATTCAGTTATTAAGAGCTATGTCCAAATACTTTTCACCTACCCAACCCATACATACCCCCCCCCCCCCCTCAAGTGCAATGCCCTGACACCAGTAAGGGCAAGATCAAAACACGCCCCTCTGACACATGTGCAGCCAGCCACACCTCTTTTAACTGCCTGCGATACTACCGATCACCAGGCAAGCTTCCAAGGGAAGCGTTGTATACTCGGCTAGCAGACGCCAGTGATGGCCAGTGCCGTACTAGTGGGATGAGGGGGAGAGCAACATCTACCCACCCTAGAGAGAACAAGGCCAATTGCGCTCTCTCTGGGCCCCGGCTGGCGATGGCTAGCAGCTTGATCAAACCAGCGATCCTCTGATCACAGTGACAGCATGTCCCAATACTGTCCATATAGTGTATGTACATGAAAACGTAGGACTCCCAATGAAAACTTTTGTCCCTTTAAACATATTTTAACCGAGCAGACATCGGATCTTTATTTTTGAACAATATTGAGAGATGGAGGTAATGTAACTAAACACACAGAACTGAATACGTAAATATAATTTTTAGAAATGCAGTTTTCTTGTGAAGAAAAAATTATGACACTCCCACATTTATTAGTACTGTAAATGGCTAAGATTAGAATCAGCCATTAGGATTCAGAAAGTCTTGCCATCGTTCAGTATGTGGGCTGGGTAAAAGTGTATTTTTCAGTCTGTCTGGGATGTCGACAAACAAATGAGGCATAAAATATTTAAAATCATACCTAGAAATACATTGTGTTTTTGAGAGTACACTTACAAATGCATTAAATTGCGTTTAAAATTCGTCATTTAAATCAGTCAGTTACACCTGAATAAAATCAGTGGCATCAGGTAACTGAACTGAACACCACACACAGTACTAAAGGTTCCACCAGTACTGAAAAAGGATTCTTAGACCAGGCAAGAAACCATTTAAGCATCCAAATGGTTCTTTACGACTGGCCTGGTTCTGTATAGCTTTTACTAAAGAACCCTTAAAGAGAACCTCTCTGTTTTGGGAGTGTAGTAGATGTGTTGAATACGTAACACATTCATGAGGAGGCGACAGGCAGGTTTCATTCAAATCTGAGCTGTTTTTTTTTTTCTTCCTGCAGAGGATCTGCCGATTGAGGAGACGCTGAACAAGCTCACCATCGAACTGCAGGTTCGGAAGCTTCTCTCTAGAAGACCCAGTTCAGAGAGTAACACAGTAGTAAACTGAGAGCGTATCGCAGGGCCTTCCTCTGCATTTCAGCTTTTCATTCAGCTTCAGATAAGCCTGATAGATACTTATTCTTATACTCTCTGCCTTCTCTCTCTCTCTCTCTCTTGCTCTCTGTAGTTACAGGGTGGTCATGAGAAGGTGGCAGAGCAGATATCAAGAGATTTGTCTCAGCTGTGTGTGAAGATGGCGTCCCTCTGGGCTCAGTTTGTGGAGGCCGCCGTCCCAAACCCGCAAATCCGCAGCTACCTGGCCCAAGACCACCACACACTCAGGGTGGGTCAGTCTTATCGTAACACACCGACTTGTGCGAGATGGGCTGTACTCATGTTATGAATTTCTCGTAGGTAATAAATAAGTCGATTTTGTGTCCTGGAAGTTCAGTATAGAGAATCTTATTAACACTCTTGTGCAACTCTCTTTTTTAACTGTTATACTGCTCCCATACCTGTATTTGCTATGTCTATAATAATTCTATATTTCAGTTTCCTATTATTATTAGTTCTATATTACAATATTTATTTCTTCTACTTTATTTACTACTTATACACTACTATATTTATTACTGACATATTTGCTACTTTACAAATATATTTACTATTGCCTGCTATTATATTTGCCATTTCTGTATTTCTATGTTTGCTACTTCTATATTACTGTATTAATTTTACCTTATTTACTACTTCAATACTACTTTATTTATTACTTATATATTTGCTACTTCTATAACTCTATATTTATTATGTCTATACTGCTTTATTTAATACTTCTGTATTGCTAATTCTGTCTTACTTCTATTTTATTTACTACTTTTATGCTACTATACTTGGTACTTTTATATTTCTATATTTGCTAATTCTATCTTACTAGATTTATTACGTCTACTTTATTTACTACTTTTATATTTCTATATCGCTATATTTACTACTTCTATAATAACATTATTGTAACCAACTGAACTGTTATTTTACTTTGCTTCATTGTAATCATTCATTTGAAGTAAATATTTCTAAAACATTCTTATGAAATTAAATAATGGACAGATAACAGATAGATAACTCAGTATTTCATGTTTAGGTTCAGGTGAATTCTGCATTAACACCAAGAAAACTGAATAGTTACTAAGAGTAATAAATACATGCTGATTAAGAACTCTTTGTCTACTTGGATATCTATAATTACAATACACAACTTTTAGAGAGAATTGTTAAGGACACATTTATGCAATATGGCAATATGATCAATCACAATTAACCACATTAACCAAACATTAACAGCCAAATATTCAGAGAGATTATTTTGTGTTCAACATGAGTTGTAATGCATGTCTTCTCCACAGGTCAGGAGATTTTCTGAGGGCTACTTTTTCACTGAACACCCCAAAGAGTCTTCACTCACGTTTCAGGAGGAGCTGTGAGCACTCTGTCTTATTCTCTTACAGAAACACACACAAATAAAGACCTATGTTTACCAGTTGTATCTGAAAGTTAGATTTCACACTGTTATACAGTAATACAGTAGAAGGTGTAGAAGGTCCTTATGAATAAACTATAACCTTGTCTGCAGCCATTACTGTAATAGAGTGACAGATGTTTTTTATGAAAGTCAAGGTTTAGACCAGAAGTGAGAGAGCTGGCAAGAAATGTGAACTAACTATGGGTTTATTCTAATGTTATATAGAGTTAATTACAGGTAGACACTCTCACTGACCACTGACTTTATGTTTATTTGGGATTATTCTAATGTTATATAGAGTTTTACAGGTAGATACTCTCGCTGACCACTGACTTTATATTTATTTGAGTTTATTCTAATGTTATATAGAGTTTTACAGGTAGATACTCTCACTGACCACTGACTTTATGTTTATTTGGGTTTATTCTAATGTTATATAGAGTTTTACAGGTAGACACTCTCACTGACCACTGACTTTGTGTTTATTTGGGTTTATTCTAATGTTATATAGAGTTTACAGGTAGACACTCTCACTGACCACTGACTTTATGTTTATTAGGGTTTATTCTAATGTTATATAGAGTTAATTACAGGTAGACACTCTCAACTAACCACTGACTTTATGTTTATTTGGGTTTATTCTAATGTTATATAGAGTTTTACAGGTAGATACTCTCGCTGACCACTGACTTTATATTTATTTGAGTTTATTCTAATGTTATATAGAGTTTTACAGGTAGATACTCTCACTGACCACTGACTTTATGTTTATTTGGGTTTATTCTAATGTTATATAGAGTTTTACAGGTAGACACTCTCACTGACCACTGACTTTATGTTTATTAGGGTTTATTCTAATGTTATATAGAGTTAATTACAGGTAGACACTCTCAACTGACCACTGACTTTATGTTTATTTGGGATTATTCTAATGTTATATAGAGTTTTACAGGTAGATACTCTCGCTGACCACTGACTTTTTGTTTATTTGGGTTTATTCTAATGTTATATAGAGTTTTACAAGCAGATACTCTCACTGACCACTGACTTTATGTTTATTTGGGTTTATTCTAATGTTATATAGAGTTTTACAGGTAGACACTCTCACTGACCACTGACTTTATGTTTATTTGGGTTTATTCTAATGTTATATAGAGTTTTACAGGTAGACACTCTCACTGACCACTGACTTTATGTTTATGGGTTTATTCTAATGTTATATAGAGTTTTACAGGTAGACACTCTCACTGACCACTGACTTTATGTTTATTTGGGTTTATTCTAATGTTATATAGAGTTAAGTACAGATAGACACTCTCACTGACCACTGACTTTATGTTTATTTGGGATTATTCTAATGTTATATAGAGTTTTACAGGTAGACACTCTGACTGACCACTGACTTTATGTTTATTTAGGTTTATTCTAATGTTATATAGAGTTTTACAGGTAGATACTCTCACTGACCACTGACTTTATGTTTATTTGGGTTTATTCTAATGTTATATAGAGTTTTACAGGTAGACACTCTCACTGACCACTGACTTTATGTTTATGGGTTTATTCTAATGTTATATAGAGTTTTACAGGTAGACACTCTGACTGACCACTGACTTTATGTTTATTTGGGTTTATTCTAATGTTATATAGAGTTTTACAGGTAGACGCTCTCACTGACCACTGACTTTATGTTTATTTGGGTTTATTCTAATGTTATATAGAGTTTTACAGGTAGACACACTCACTGACCACTGACTTTATGTTTATTTGGGTTTATTCTAATGTTATATAGAGTTTTACAAGTAGACACTCTCACTGACCACTGACTTTATGTTTATTTGGATTTATTCTAATGTTATATAGAGTTTTACAGGTAGACACTCTGACTGACCACTGACTTTATGTTTATTTGGGTTTATTCTAATGTTATATAGAGTTTTACAGGTAGACACACTCACTGACCACTGACTTTATGTTTATTTGGGTTTATTCTAATGTTATATAGAGTTTTACAAGTAGACACTCTCACTGACCACTGACTTTATGTTTATTTGGATTTATTCTAATGTTATATAGAGTTTTACACATAGATACTCTCACTGACCACTGACTTTATGTTTATTTGGGTTTATTCTAATGTTATATTGAGTTTTACACGTAGAAACTCTCACTGACCACTGACTTTATGTTTTTTTGGGTTTATTCTAATGTTATATAGAGTTTTACACGTAGATACTCTCACTGACCACTGACTTTATGTTTATTTGGGTTTATTCTAATGTTATATTGAGTTTTACACGTAGAAACTCTCACTGACCACTGACTTTATGTTTATTTGGGTTTATTCTAATTATTCAAATTTATTCTGCAGTATCAGTAGGCATGCTCAGGTGGCTGTGGAGTTGAGGAGTTCAGACTACATGAGCCGGATGCCCCCTCTGCCCATCGAGTGCCTGGACATTGACGGCGACTGGAGCAGCTTGCCAATCATATTTGAGGACAGATTTGTGGACGCACCCTGCTTAGGTCTGTTTTTAATCTTAATCTGATGCTGTGCTACATAACGGAACACACTCCTTACTGTTCAAAGGCCCGAATTGTCCTTAGTTTATTTCATTTGACAAAATGTCCATTACGTACAAGTCTTCACATGACCTGCAGACACTGCACCTCATAACGCACTAGATAAACATCGCTTAAAGCTTTTAGAGAGTAAATCTGGAGCAGTAGCCTAGCCACCTCAGAGTCCAGACATCAACTTTATTAAATACATTCGGGTAAACTTTGAGGATGTTGAGAAGCAGAAAACTTCTTGAGGTGAGGATTAAGTCTCCTTGCAGATTTCTGCAGAAACCCTGAAAGAGATTCTCCTAAAAAAATGGAGGATCCGAGGACAATCTTATACTTGATGACAATAAATGATGATAATAGAGTAAAGAGTCTCTGGCACAGTATGGTACACTGTAAGCAAAAATGGGTTCTATACATTACTGAAAATGGGTCTTTGCTAGCAGTAGTGGAACTCTTTGGTAATATATAGAACCAACTATTTTACTTGTATCTTGTATCTATATAGACCCATTGGCTTTATTAAAAAGCTTTTGAGGGGCCCTTTAATATGAGTATACTTGTAAATCTCCAGTGTTATTGCCTACAGCCTTCTGTACCCATCTGTGATGCCCTGTACACAACACTAAGAAGTTGAACTCACGGTGCAACATCATAGTCTGTTACTATATGTATATATAACATAGCAAATATAATTTAAAGGGTATTTCTGCTTTCCACAAAACATGTAAATGCTTTTAGCTCTTCTATAATGAAGCACATTTGGTTTCTTTCAGATTACAAAACACATGTGCCAACCCAGCCCATCTCAACCTCTCAGCAATCTGCTGAACCTGAAGAGACAGTAAACCAGACCATCACACCAGCAGAGGGGAGTCCATATTCTCACACACCAGCAATAACCCCTGAAGATCCCTCTTGTGAGGACTATATGGACCTGCCCACTTACATGGCTCTGATTGGACAAGAGCGGGACTTTGTCATAGACAAGGAGGGAAATACAACCAAGGCTGAGCATAGGATTGATGAAGATGAAGATGGGACGGTGTGTATAGACAGAACTGAAGCTGAGTTTGAGTCCATAGCCAAGTTAGAGAGTTGCTCAAGATCTGGAAGTAGAGATGAAGCAGTTGACCAGTGCCAGAGCATGGAAAGTGCTGAATTAGACTCGGAACTACAAACGGAAGTCCAAACCCTTGAAAGTGCTGATCCTGAGCCTGACCCTACAGATATTACAGATATAACTGTGGGGTTGTCCTGTGTGGACAGTGGCTTGCAAACGTTGGAGTGTCTTTCAAGTAACGGTCTGAGGCACATTGACGTCAGACCCAGTGATTCAGACCCATACAGAGGAGATGAAGTACTGCTCATCCAATCAAACGTGACAGAATCCGTTAGCCGCATGAACTCTGATGGCCCAAAGCTCCTTAATCACAATGAAGATGCAGACACAGTACTCGATGACTCCTCCACAGGGGCACCAGCATCTTTGACACAAGCGAAAGATGGTGGGATCGAAGATCCTAGTGGGACAGTGTTGTCTGAGTCAATTACACAAACCCCTACAACCGACCCGCCAATCACACCACCCCATAACTCACACAACATTCAGCATCCCGAGACTCCGCCCAGAGGTGGCTTCCTAGGCAGATCAAATAAGGTAATAAAGCGCTCTTCCTCCGTAATCTCTGACTCGGGCATCGAGAGCGAGCCCAGTTCCGTGGCCTGCTGGCCCCTGGACGGCCGTGGTGGGGTTGTAGGTCGTGACTCTCTGCAGCAGCAGCACCTTAGCCGTCGACGGGCTGCCCACCGCAGTTCCCTTGAGGGGCTTCAGACGGAGAGCCACGGCAGCCTGCCCAGCGCCACGCAGGCTTCACTGACCTCTATCAGCTCCCTGCCCTATGAAGATGAGGAAGAGGAGCGGCAGAGGCAGCTGAACACCCTCACCAAATCCGCCTCTGCTCCGCAGATTAGCAGCCCCGACGACAGCGAGGACAAGCAGGAGCTAGCCAATCAGCAGAGACGGAACACTGAAGAGACCGGGCAGAGGAGTGTCGTTCTGGAGGTGGCCAGTCACACAAGACGAAACCTAGAAGGCGACTCTGAGGGCGTTCCTAATCAGGACACTAATCAGGAGGTGTCTGAGGAGGCACTATCCAATCAGGAAACAGCTGCAGATATCGAAGCTGATGCCAGCTTGTTAAGTGTCGTCCAGGAAGTACTGCTCTTTCAGCAGTTTGTAGCGCACAAAGATGCTCTGGACGTTCAAGTCAACGAAGACAGCAATGGCGTGTTGCATGTGGAAGACTCAAGTTCGCTTGACGATGACACTAAAACATGTGCCTGTGAATCTGAATGCTGTGAACACAAGGGGGCGCCAGAGTCAAACACAGATTTGGTTAACAACCCAGATAACCAGGATTACGACGATGTTAGTTTCCATCACATTCATCTGAATGAGCTTGAGGATGAGAGGAGCTTTACAGACACACAAACCAACAAAAAGGAAACCCATGTCAGCCTGACTACCAATGACAAGGAGAGGCCCAGTGACCTCACAGGGCTCCTATCCAATGGCAGAGAGCAGAAGGGACTGGAGGGGCAGACCAGAGCCAATAAGGCACAGAGTTCAGGCCTGGCTTTCGTCAATAAGAAGGTAGTGGAGGTGGTAAACCTGTCCGTGTCCTGCGCTCCAACCTGTCTGCCCTTTTCGTCCGTCCTCCGCGATTCGCCGTCCGTAAGTGGACTCTCTGCCCGCCAGGCCACCTCCCCCATTACCCATCAGCCCCTGGGCTCCTTTGGAATCATCTCCTCCTCTTCCTCCTCCCTGTGTGCTGAACAGGAGATCAGTGAGAGGATGCTGAAGTAAGTGACATGAGCTGGGTTTTGATCTACTTTGATTTATTGAGGGTATATATGTTATATATATGTAGAACCATTTAATAGCTCTTCAACAAGAGACCAGAGACCTCCAACCATAATCAGTTCAATTCAATACTAGTCAAACTTTCCAAAAGTGTCCCACTGTCTTAGAATTTGGGTAGGAGTTGGAGCTTGGAATGTAAATCCAGTCTCTCACTGCTGTGTATCTGTGTGTCTGTGTATGTATGTGTGTGTGTATCTGTGTTTGTGTGTGTGTGTTTTAGTTTTTATAAAGCTAAAGAGGCGTTTCTGAGGGAGTTAGCATTCAGAGCCACTCTCTACAGCGACCTTCCTCTCCTGGCGTCTGATCATCCTTACTTCCCCCCTGAGGAGGAAGAGGAGGAGTTTGAAGATGGAATCCACTTGGTGGTGTGTGTCCATGGTCTGGATGGTAAGTACCTGTAAACTTTGATCTTGGAGAACCCCTGCTCTTCACAGTTTGCTGGCTTTCCTTCCTGCTCTAACACACCTGATTCGTTTAAAAAGTTCATTAACAAGCCCTTTTGCTGTTGGAATATGTGTGTGTGTGTGTGTGTGTGTGTGTGTGTGTATAGCCTTCAGCTATAGCTAATGCGAAAATGTGGCTCTCACTCTTAGGGAGTTTTTTTTCTCTTTAACAGGCAGCTCCACTCATCCACTGCACAGCCTGCAGTTCCTTTTCCAGCTCCTTACATACAACCCCTGGCAAAAATGATGGAATCACCACTCTTGGAAGAGTGTCTTTGAATTGTTTCCATTTTTAGCATGTCTATATTTTGTAGCATGTGTAAGTTGTATGGCATATCTACAAAATAAACAATTACTTAATATATAAATATTAATGACTTATTATTCTTATTAAATAACTTCCTCCAAGAGTGGTGATTCCATCATTTTTGCCAGGGGTTGTTGACCCACTTCCTACTCATGTTTTGTTTATTCTTGTTATTTGCTTAAGGCATTTGCATTACTTATTGGTTCATTATATGATTTATAGCAACAGCATTCAATGAAGTGATACAGCTTGTGTGGCCCGGAACTTACTGTTGTATAAAACATGCTAGCACAAAGGAAGCTTCATCACATTATGAGAGTGGATCTACAGGGAAAATACTCCACTCTGCAGGAACGGGGTACTCCAGGAGCAGGACTGGGAAACACTACAGAAAGGAAGTTTTGTAGAACCCAGTTATGTTCAGCTGTAGGCAGTCTGTTGTTTTGTCTTAGGCTAAAAAAGTAAAGGGAATGGTACAGTGAAAGAACCCTAATTTACACCTGGTTTACATTCAAGACTTGCATGTGTTCTAAGCAGGTTCTAGCACCTCAAGAGCATACTGTATATGTGTTGGGTTGTTCTGTGAATACCTCAGGCCTGTATGTTTTGGTTGCTTTCAGGAAACAGTGCAGACCTGCGTTTAGTAAAGACCTTCATAGAGCTCGGCCTGCCAGGGTCCAGACTAGACTTCCTCATGTCTGAACGCAACCAGGTAATTATGATCAGCGCTCTCACTTTAGCCTTAACATTCAGGCCACATAGTAGTAACAGCCCAACCACTGGGAACTACCTCTACCACTAGTTTATCAGCTAAAATAAACCTAATAGACTTTTTTAGTGATTATGAGACTTTTCAGTCACTGCTGGTGAGCTGCAGTTGGGAGTAATGCTCTCTCTCTCTCTTTCTACAGACCGACACGTTTGCAGATTTCGACACCATGACGGACCGCCTGCTTGATGAGATCATTCAGCACATCCAGCTCTACAACCTCACCGTGGGCAGAATCAGGTTTACAACTTTGTTGCACACATTCACTTAAACCCGTCACATCCCCAAGTCCGAAAAACATTAATATCCAGAATAAAGTTCTAATAAAAAATTAAGGGGGAAATCTCACCAAGTCTGTTGTTGAGTCTGCTGTTACTGAATGTGCAGGTCTTGTTTGACCACAAGGTGGCAGTGTTGTAGTGTTGAACTGTCCATAAGGGGGAATTAGAATGAGACCTGGGTGTATGTATCTACATTTCCTGAATCCTCACAGTCACAGCAAACAGCAGGCCAGCCAGAAAGAAGCTTCCCCTACAGTGAACCTAAGCACACACACACACACACACACACACACACACACACACTAAAAGGAACCATACTTTTCCAGCTATTCTGGTAGCCACATGTTCCATCAGAACCTTTTCATTGACCAATTTTTGGCCAATGAAAAGGCATAGCAGGTTCTTCCCCATGTTTCTCCTTGGTCTTGGTTCTTATTAGTGGCTGTTCCTCGTGTTTTTAGAGAATTTTACCCTTTGAGTCTTGGTTTGTCTCCATAGTTCTTAATAATGTTCTTCGAGAGTTTTGGTTCCTCAGTAGAGAGTTTCTACGTTTGAATCTTGGTTCCTCTCAGTGGTTCCTCCCCATGTTTTAGAGAGTTTCTCTTTTGGGTCATGGTTCCTCCTAATGCACATAGAGAGGTTCTCCCTTTGCACTTTCCTCTCAGTTGTTCTTCCTCATACTCCTAGTGAGTCTTTTCCTTTTGGGTCTTGGTTCCCCTCAATGTTTCTTCCTCTACTGAGGTTCTTCTTGGTTCCTCTCTGGGTTCTTCATCATACTCTTAGAGATCTTTTCTGTTTGAGTCTTGTCTCGGTTCCCCTTAGTGGTTCTTCCTCATGCTCAGTTTTTCTTGACTCTGTAGCCTTTGGCTTGAACACTTGGGTTCTGTACCATTGGCAATACTACGAAGCTGCTTTGTCACAACAACTGTATAAAAAAATAGAAAAAATCAAATAAACTCACATAAATGTTGATTTTATATTTGTATTAGCTGCCAAAAGTAGCTACAGAACCCACGACTACTGGGAGACCCCAATAACACAGAACAGTGGCTAACAGTGGTAATCCACACTTTCCACCGGGAATGCAGGATATGTTAATAAGCAAGTAAACAAGCACAGAGGGCTGATGCAACTACCACAACACAGAGCTGTTTACAGCAGTGCTTTAACCCTTGAATGCCCAGAGTTATTATGTAGGTCTGTATTGTCATTTAATGGTAAATATAATTTATGTTTCTAGTTAATAATGCAGTTAATTGTGTAGTAACTGGCTACAACAAAACACAGTTAAAATCTGAAGAATGTTTGTGTTTCTGTTATAAAGGTAGTTTGTTTATATCTGTGTGTTTGCAGTTTTATTGGTCATTCTCTGGGAAACGTCATCATTCGCTCAGTGCTGACCAGACCGCGATTCCGCTGCTACCTCAGCAAACTGCACACCTTCCTCTCTCTGTCTGGACCTCACCTCGGCACGCTGTTTAACAACAGCACGCTGGTCAGCACAGGTAACACAGACACACGCCTCTTTTTCAGTTTCTCACTTTTTGACATAATCTGTATCGAGCAGCAGTTCTTTATATTGTGTCAGAAAATTTCATGGTGAGTCGACCAATAGAAAGGAGCTCCCAAATGAGCTCTAAGTGGTCCAGCGGAGTAAGGCGCTGCCACTATGACCTCCAGCCAAAGCCCAAGAGAGCACAATTGGCCTTGCTTTGGTGGGATGCTGGCCGGCATGGACGTATACTAGCCGATGCATCAGAGCTGGGTACATTGCGCTTTCCTCCGAGCATGTTGGTTGCCCAGTGACTTTGAATAGAAGTGCTGGCAGGTTGCGCATGTGTCAGAGGAGGCACATGTCAGTCCTCACCCTCCCAGTGTCGGAAACATTACATGTGATAGGGGGAGAGTACTAACGAGTGGGTTAGGATACTCTAAAATGACGTCCATTAAAAGTCTAGGTTAGGGTAAGGTTTCCCTCCTGTTGCCATGCCATGTGTGTTTAATATTTCAAGGAGTGTTAAAATGACAGCATTCTGTGCTCTAAGGTTTGTGGCTGATGCAGAAGCTGAAGAAGTCTGGCTCCCTGCTTCAACTCACCTTCAGAGACCACCCGGACCCTCGTCAGACGTTTCTCTATACGCTCAGCCAAAAACCAGGTAAAAAATTACTATGGGGTGTAATGCAATGTCATTTCTGCATATTATATGCATTCATATTCAGCATATCATTACAGCTGTATGATTTACTGACAAATATTTATTTATTGGAGCATTCAGCTACTTTAGGTAGCCAATAGAATAGGACTCTTAGGAGGAGATAAACAGGCATGGGGTAGAGTATACACAGGTAAAGCCAGTTAAAACTCAACCACACAACCCGTCCACTATGCACTAAATAACCAGCATATCAAGTATGCAAGTGGTACACTGTGTTGATCTGAGAGACTACACACACACACACACACAACAGGACCTGATGTGTTTCTATTGTGTTGCAGGGCTGCAGTTCTTTCGGAATGTGGTGTTGGTGGCCTCTCCCCAGGACCGCTACGTCCCCTTCCACTCAGCTAGGATAGAGATGTGCAGGACGGCTCTTAGAGACAGAACCACAGGTCAGTCTCACCAAACCCACAGCACACCCCAGTGATCAAGAGTAGCTTAGCAGAGTGTCTCAATCTTCTAAACTCCAGGATATGTAGAGTTTTCAGACCTGAGCTCTGGTGTAAGAAGCTGTTCACAGTTAGTAGGTACTAGTAGGTACTAGTAGGTACTGCTACTTGGGCATGAATCTGAAGTTGGCTTCATGTTTCAAGTTTCCATTCCACCTTAAATGGCGTAGCTTTGCACGGTGCTGGTGTACAAGAACAGAACTGCTGCATCATTTAAAAGAGGCCTAGCATGGGAAACTGTATTGATCTTGGCATGGCTGAATAATGAGAGTTCAGCTCTCAGGAAGCAACAGGCCATGAACCTCAAACACTGTTGTTCCTCCTTCAAAAAAAAATCCAGCAAAACCAAAACAGAGCTGTAAGACCTTGTGTAGTCCTGGTAAGGAAGATCTGCCAATAGAATAGGACTATCTGGAGTAGATAAACATGAACCTATTGGCACCATGCTGCTTAGTGCCAGGCATGGGCTAAAGGGGTATTGAGCTGTGGGGACTGTGTTCTCTGGAATGATGGATGGTGCTCCATCCAGGACGTTTCAGAGTTGAGGATGGGGTGGGATGGTGATCATCCTACATCCTGATCTCACTTTTGCTATTGTTGCTTAATGCAATCATATCCTCACAGCAATGCTCCAAGATCTAGTAGAAAACCCTTTCTGGACAGTAGAGACAGTTACTGACAGAAAAACTATTTTTTTAAAACTCTTGATTTTAGCAGAAACAATGCAGTGAATGAGCTGGTGTCCCAATACTTTTGTCTATATAGTCTACTTACCATTGATACATTAATCAGCTGAATTAAATGCATTTAAATACTGCATAGATTCATTCTGCAGCACCTTTGGGACCATTTATATAAGAAGCCAGCTTCAGGGTCATTACTTGGACAGTTCGCCGAGCTTTAGATGCTTACAGGTCTAGGTTGTACATCATATTTGGTATTGTTTTGGCAAAATATTTAAATATAAATGTGAGACTTTTACAGTTCTAACCGCTCTTCATTTATCTGTTTTAGCTAACTATCGATTGCATAGTCCACATAGCTCCTCCATCATCGTATTTTACCATCTTTTGGCATACTGGACTGTGATAGGTTCAAGTATGTTAGTGATGTAGAGAAATAAGTCGCTTCATAGGGCCTCACAAATCGCTTTTTACAGGGATGCTACTAGAGCCTGTGCTCTCAAATGGAAAATGAAAAGATTTCACTGTGGAAACACGTTTGACACAAATACCAAATGTGTGTCTAATTAGAATAATCCACCCTAGAGTAGTAAACTATTGGGCAGGGTGAGTATTCATCCTGGACACCAAAAAAACAAGCATGCACAACTCATAGACCACTGCTTTAGTGCCCCGAGGATGTCACCCTTAAGTTAAACTGCATGAGGTCCAGTTAGATGACCCTAGGGTGTAGAGGAGATTATGCAGATTAACCAGAGTAAAGTAAAGGTTGTGCTTCCTGTCTCAACAACAGGCTCAAATTTGGTCTCAACCTAGTCTTAAACTTGATGAATGAAACATGTGTGACATGTGTGAGATGTAGTGTGTTGGCAGGAGAGAGAGAGAGAGAGAGAGAGAGAGAGAGAGAGAGAGAGCAGTGTGAGCAGTGATCAGAGTTTGTTTCGGTTACTCTGTATTCTTTATTGCCACCTTTGAGATGGCTACGCTCTCTCTGACAGCTTTTCACAAAGGTTTAAGGAGCAGATGAAAGAATTTAGTCACGGTGTGTCAGTGTGACACTGCTGAGGAGATGGTGTCAACACATACACACAGATATACACACACACACACACATACACACACACACACACACACAGACAGAGCTGTTCAGGTAGAACTGAATTCACCAAGGAGCTGTAACCGAAAAGTGAAAAACAGATGGACTGTTTGTGTGTGTGTGTGTGTGTGCTTTTATTTCTGATTAATCAATCATAATAATGTAGTGAACTCAGATTTTTCTTAGCGTGACAATGTTTTTCCTAAAGAATCTGAGGTGATGTTTCTGTGACTTACAACAGTTCTATACCTTTAACCCTTTCGTGAGTGAGATCTGGCTGTCTGTGACGTCCACACAGGCAGTTTTTACAGCAGGATGTGGCTGTTGCTCAAGACTCCATTGTACGCCACCTGTAAAATGATGTGTAATTCAACAGGAAGTAACTGTGCAGACAAGAGCAGATCAGGAATCCTGTGGTATTATTTATAATTATAGCTCTGGAATGATGGGATGAGTTGGGCATGAGGTGGGCTGATGATCATTCAACATCCTGACCTCACTAACAGTGTTATCGCTGAATGCAATCAAATCCTCACAGCAATACTTTAAAATCTGGACAGTAGAGAGCAAAAGCAGTATTTGGAAGAGCAATGAATGAGCAGGTGTACCAATACTTCTGTCCTTATCGTGTATGCCTATATACACAAGTAAAGCCAGTCAAAATGCAACCACACATCCCTTTCACTATGCACTAAATAACCAGCATACCAAGTAAAGTTCAGCACAGAAGGACCTGATGTATTACTTGGCCTTCCAAATTTGGTAGAAATTGTGTTGAAGATGGAGTACAATTAGGAATAAATTAAAGAAAAAAAAAAAAAAAAAGTTTTATGCATGCATTTTTGCATATGTAGCTTCTGCATCATTTAAGGTGGAACAGAAAGCTCCAGTAAGAAGCTAGAGAATAACTCCAGCCTCATGAAGGTAGGCGTTTTTGTTTACAGTGTCATAAATCAGCACTGATTTTATGCCAGAAATGTTCTACTGAGGTGACGTGACATGGTGGTTACATTATCATAGGCACGGGACACTTTTCTGTGCTGTTTTAGCAAATAACCAGGGTTTAAACCAGCACAAAGAGTTCGTAAAAAAATTTAACGAGCTCACTGAGCTTAAAATTGAGCAAGTGTGTGACCGGTATGGCCGGCAAACCTGTGTTGATTAGCAGCTTAGATGAATGAGTGGAACTAAAGCATGATTGCTGGGACTTGCTAAAGGGTTACATTGCCGATCCATGCCGGGCACCTTTGAACTGATCCGACTGTACAGTGTGTTTTCCTGCATCAGTGTATGACTGTGTGTGTCCGTATCTCTGTCCTTGTGTCCTACACCAGGTCCGGTGTACACAGAGATGATAAACAACTTGCTGCAGCCGCTGCTGGATGCTCCGAACTGCCGGCTGATCCGTCAGAACGTGTTCCACGCTTTGCCGAACACGGCCAACACACTGATCGGCAGAGCCGCTCACATCGCCGTGCTGGACTCCGAGCTGTTCCTCGAGAAGTTTCTGCTCGTCACCGGCCTCAACTACTTCAAATAGCGACTTGGGGCGTTTCGCTCTGTGTAACAAGCCAGCTACAATGCTCCAGCGAGTTTCAAATGGCCAATCAGATCACACCTCAGAGGCCACATTCAAAGGTTTGTTAGATTAAACACAACAGGTCTCCAAGAGAAGACCAATCAGAAGCTGTTTGACAAAGCAATCCGATTAAGCAGAACAGGTTGCATCAGGGCTCCTCAACTTAAAATAAAAGGCTGATCAGATCGCTCCACAAAGCGCTGGTGGGCAGATTGCAGCGGGGCAAGACGATCTAGCAGTATATACATATATAAATGTTGTACAGTATGTATAGTAAGTATATAGTGAGAAGTATATAGAGGTGAAGATAATATCCGGAGGCTCGAACAAGCCTTAAACCAGATGATATTAACACAGCTTTGAGAATTAGCTCTCACAGTGTTCTGTTTCCAACCAGTGTCGTCCGTGTCCCATCCGAATGTACGTGTCGTATGTACTAACAGATAGATGTGTCCACTCATTCAGCCATGTTTAAGATCCCAAGCATTTTCTCATCGCTGTTCATGACTTGAAGCGGTCGAAGTCACTGGACCCTCAATACTTGAAGAAAGAGGTTTGATCAGCAGGGTCACGTTTGTAAATCTGTTCTGTAAAGTTCTGTTTGTTTTTGCCCATAGAGAACTGCTGTAAGACTTTCTGATGAGTTCCTGAGTTCCTCCATGTGAAGAAAGAACTATTTTCGTATGATTTTATTTTTTAACGACACCGTTTGTGTTCTGCTCCACTTTGTCATAGCGTTTATGTAGCGAGTCGGACAAAATGTCACCGTGAAGCCAAACCATCAGTGTTATTTGTACAGTAATGCAATGACGTGTGTTCTGTAAACATCCCCATGTCTGTCCATTTCTGGTGTGTGTAGAGAAACCCGAGATCTTTTGTCTGTAAGTGTTGACGATATATTGCCTTAATTTATCAAAAAGGCTTGTATTTATCAGCGTCATCTTCTGTTAGTGTTACCCTGTCCTGTCTCAAACTCCCACTGTTGTTTTTAATGTTTATTCATCCCCACCTGCGGAGACTGAGGCAAAATCTGATAGCTTGAACTGTTAACTACTGATATTGTTTTTCACAGCTTGCTATGTTTTTGTTTCTGGACCATATGATTCATATACGTATTTATTTTTGTGCATTTTGTATAAAATCCAACATTTACATGCCGAACCATGCCGCTTTGCCATCAGCAGCCGGAGTCCAAAAGAACACAATTGGCTGTGCTCTCTCCGGTTGGGTAGATGGCGCTCTCTCCCCTTATCTCTCTTAAAAGCGAAGTTGGCCCACACGAGCATCTGATACTGTGGAGCTGGGGACCCGCCGCTTTCCTACAAGCGTGTCGGCTGCGTTGAATTGGCGGCAGTTTGAAAAGAGGCAGTGGCTGGCTTTGCATGTATTGGAGGAGGTGTGTTAAGCCCGTACCCTTCTAGTGTTGGGAGCATTGCTAGTGCTAAGGAGAGTTACATACAGGTGAGTAGGTTTGGTAGTACCAAATTGGGAAAAAAGGAAAATTTTAACCCATGAATATATAAATAAATAAATAAATAAAAGCCATCATGGGCCTCATGGATACTGTAGTCCGTTTCACACCATGGGTGTTTACAATGTCAACAACAGTAATAGGGAATTATAGGGATTTTGTTGGCGATCCTGAAGTCGATTTAGTGAGATATGCAACACATCCGTATTCACATCAGCAGTGTGTAGTGGGACCTTATCCATAGCCAAGAATGAGCACATTTCCTGATTGATCTAGCTCACCAGTCAGAATGACCAGTGTCCAGCTAGAAACACTATCTATCCATTCACCCGTCTTTGCATCTGCTTCTCCTTGGTCAGGGCCGCAGTAAGTCCAGAGCCTACCCAGAATCATTGGGCTCAAGGCAGGAAATAGAAATGCTGGTCTAAATAGTGAAGTAGACTGAACTCTCTGGTTGGCATCATGTGGCTCTATTCTTAGTGCTTTGATGTTATTTCCACTTGATGTCCTACATCGAAACACAAGCCCCAGATGATTATAGGGAAATGGGAAGGAGCCTCTGAATGTTAGGCTACGTTCACATAGCATCTGTAGTGGCCCAAATCCATTTTCTCATCAAATACACATTTTTCAGGCTGTTCACAATATCTTTTTAATGTGACTCATATCCGGCCTTGTCTGTCTGAACAGTTCAAACTCCTAAACTGACACACATGCAAAAGGGCATTGCTTCAAATGAAGTTTCGTTTTCATCTTCGCCAGCATCACAGGAGCTATCAAGTTTCAGAGCTGTAAAAAGGGCATTATTTAGCCACACCCCCTTTTCCTGGTTTGCATCCTTGGTTTCTTTAAACTTTGCATTTAAACTTTGTATTTTCCTTGGACAGTGCAGCAGCATCCTCCTGTGGCTGTGGATTTCTGTAGAAATCTCTTTAAATACAGAGCGGTTCTGTCTCTCACTAACTGCTGTCTGTCATTGATTTTCACTTCTCCTCAGCGAATGTCGAGTTGGACTGACGTAAAAGCCGCATGAATTTTGTTCTAGGTGTTTAGACCCAGTCACATTGCTGGGTTTCAGATTTCAGTACCACATATGAAAATGGCCCAAATCACCTGTGTGTGAACGTAGGCTTAGTGTGAGCGCATTGAATTGCCCTGTTTTTTTCTGAGTACTGGGATGCTTGTTGCAATTATTGTCCTTGATAATTAGCTGAATGCTACCAATGAGATTAGTCTAAAGAAACACTGGAGTATTACACTTGGTACACTAACTCAGCACTTTAGAGACTGAACTAAAATAATGATACATTGAATTTGCTTGATTCAAATGCGTACAAGTCATTCTATGAAACAGGTGCCAAACTTCCTGTTTCCTATTCCCAGTAATATTATACCTTTTCATTTAGACATGGGAGACATACTCACAATAAAATGTGACAGGGTGGTAAATTTCATCCTAAAAAGGCCGCAGTTCTACACGTTGTTCCTGACCTTGCACTCAGGTCAATCAAATATCAGATAACATGAAAAAGGAGGGAGACTTTTCCTTTCTATTTTGTGTGGTAAATTAGTTGGCCTAACCTTGATGAACGCAGTGTAACATGAAAAAGCAAGAAGTAAACAATGTAACAGAATATCAGAACTCCCATTTTCATTGTTGTTGTTTCTGGCTTACTGCTTATGAGATAACTGAAAGCAACAGCACAATATTCATAAATAAAAAAAATACTGTGTGACGGGGTAGTAAGTCAAACTAAGAGATGCATCCAAATTCTAACATTAGTACAAATGTGTTTGTTATTAATTTTATTATTATTATTATTATTATTATATCATATTTAAATCATCAATATAATCCTGAAAATCATTAAGGTTTGATACAAAATGTAATTTATTTGGTTATTTTAGATCCAAATGCCATGTTGGTCTATACAAACATTTGAAAATGGCCATGTACTGATGAAACAGGATAAATAAATAATGTTACTCTTAAAGAAATTATATTGTTTGGCAACAAGAACACTTTAATTAATAACTTTAATCTTTGGAAACAAACTTAAGCACTTTTTGTGTGCTTAATGCATCTCATCACACGTTGCGAACACAAATGCCACCCGTTTCATAGAAAGACTCATAATAGCATTTCTACACATTTCAAGCAGATCACAGCAACACAATCACCAGAAGCAGACTGAAACTGAAGGACAATGTTATGATGCGGTAACTTGTATTCATATGGAAATCGTGTACACGCCTCAATCCAGGAAATTCAACACATTAACTTTTTTCAGGAGTGCTCCTGTCAATCACAGGAACAAACTCGCCCATCCTGGCCTCTCTCTCCGTCCCACCGCCCTTGTCAGGAATGTCCATCTCAGCTCTTTTGTCCCCCTGATCCTCTTTGTGCTTTTGTGTTTGCACAGACTGACACTGATCGGTCAGTAAACGTGCTGCTAGAGCGATTGATGATAATTAAACTCTTTAAGCACATCAAAGAGTGACAGAGGTCACATGATAGGTCACATGACTCAGCTGCTGCGTCAGCACTTAGAGAGACCCTACACTCAATACTTTGATTCCCAAAATGTAGGCCTACTGCTGCAGACAGGCCTGTGTGTGTGTGGTACAAGCAGTGATGGTTATGTTTATCCATACAAGACAGGCATAACAATGAAGAGAAGAGGCCTGATTTTACTGTTAGCATTCGACAAGGGCAAGTGTGTGTATGTATGTATGTGTGTGTGCTCGCCTAGAGAGTACTGCCAAAGGAGATATGGAGTATCCAATGAAGGTGGAAAAGACTTTCCATTGCACAAAAGTAGAGTAACATTAACTGCAGATCTACAGCTGAACAAACGCCTCTAATAAGAGTTGCATATTTGTGAATTGTAGGCGAAATGTTTGCACTGAGAGGACAAATAAAGGCTTTTAAGTCCTTTACTTTTTAATGTTTATTTACTTTATGATTGGCAGTATGTTGAGTTTTTGGCTTGTTTTGAGCTGTTTGTTGAAATTTCAATTAAGTTAGGTTGTTAGGTTTCTAGATTGTTTGAGTTCTTAGGTTGTTTAGTCATTTTGAGTTGTTAGATGTATTGATTTGGATGTTGTTGGATTGTTTGAAGTTCCTGAATTAGTTTTAGTTGCTTGTTTTGAGTTGTTGGATTGTTTAGGCTGTTGGATAGTATGTTTTTTTGGGTTGTTCAGGGTTGCTGGATTGATGTGGGTTGGATTGATTAGGTTGTTGGATTGGTTTGGGTTGCTGGATTGATGTGGGTTGCTGGATTGGTTTGGGTTGGATTGTTTGGGTTGCTGGATTGGTTTGGGTTGCTGAATTGGTGTGGGTTGGATTGTTTGGGTTGCTGGATTGGTGTGGGTTGGATTGATTGAGTTGCTGGATTGATTTGGGTTGCTGGATTGGTTTGGGTTGGATTGTTTGGGTTGCTGGATTGATGTGGGTCGGATTGTTTGGGTTGCTGGATTGATGTGGGTCGGATTGTTTGGGTTGCTGGATTGATTTGGGTTGTTGGATTGGTTTGGGTTGGATTGGTTTGGGTTGCTGGATTGATGTGGGTTGTTGGATTGGTTTGGGTTGGATTGTTTGGGTTGCTGGATTGATTTGGGTTGTTGGATTGGTTTGGGTTGGATTGTTTGGGTTGCTGGATTGATTTGGGTTGTTGGATTGGTTTGGGTTGGATTGTTTGGGTTGCTGGATTGATTTGGGTTGTTGGATTGGTTTGGGTTGGATTGTTTGGGTTGCTGGATTTATGTGGGTTGTTGGATTGGTTTGGGTTGGATTGTTTGGGTTGCTGGATTGATTTGGGTTGTTGGATTGGTTTGGGTTGGATTGTTTGGGTTGCTGGATTTATGTGGGTTGGATTGTTTAGGTTGTTGGATTGGTTTGGGTTGCTGGATTGGTGTGGGTTGGATTGATTTGTAGCTGGATTGTTTTGTCCTCACATTCATCTTCATCCAAAGCTCATTTATATCACCTCAACCCCCTTTGCATGAACATGCATATACAAATGGCTGCCTACCTTGTTTTCTTTGATTTGCATATCCTGCACTGTCAAAAGTTTGAGGACACCTTGCTTTCCAGAAATATTTGATTACATTTTCTTTGTTGGTCAGCAATAACTTGATGTATTAAAGGCTCAGCAGGTTTGTTGGGAATGAAGCCAAAGGCCACGTTTTATTCCCTTGCACTCATCAGCACTCAGACCTTTCAGGTTGGACAAAAGAGTTTTAATCTGTGCTTCTAAAAAGTAGTTTGGAAAAGAAAATTGTTGAATCACTCTCCGGGTGACAGCTGCTCTTCATACCAAGAGACTTTGATGAACATGAAGCTGAGTGGTAAAGATCAATAAATCCAAAAGACTGGCACAACCTTTCTAGTTGTTTTTGTCTTACTTAATTGAGACGCAACAGTGAAAATGAAATATTTCTCAGCAAATTTCAGAAGAAGGCAAAGCTTTCCCAAACTTTTGATGGGCTGTGTAGTGTCTATATGCGCGTGTGTGTGTGTGTATATGTGTTTGTCCTCTGAGAGGCAGCTATGGTTCATGTTAACAGTTTATTACTCATCCTGTGAGCTAAACTTGCCCTTCATTTTGACAGCAGACTTTTGCCACATCTCTTCATGTGTGTTTTGATCATGAATGTAGAGAAATGACTGACAAAGCGATGTATTCACTGTGAGAATGTGTTTGATCTCTCTGATCTACTGTGCTAGAGATATTATTGACCAGATCATCCGTGCCAATGATAGTCTAATATTTTTCTATGTTTGCTTAATGTGTTCCTTGTAGCTTTTGCCCAAATGTATAAAATATAAATAACATATATATATTCATTATATTTAAACATGTATTACATTATATACAGTATATATGATTAGATGAGAGAAAATAAATATTCTTCTTCTTTTAAACTTTGACTTGTTGGATTGTTTACAAAAGTAATCTTGACCCCTCCATGCTTATGCAGTAATTACAGGCCAATTTAAAACCTTCATTTCCAGGACAAGATTGTTTAAAAGGTGGTATCTATTCAACTGAGTGATTATTTATTACAATTCCAACACTTTAAATGAGCCATTTCAGTCTGTTTATTATTGGGCTATAGAACAGTACAGAAATAGCTCTTCTTAAAGTTTGAATGACCTTAATGATTATTAGTATGCTACTTTTCTGCATTGGTTCTTTCAGACCTTAGAGCTGTTTTTGACTCAGTTGACCACAAAATATTTCTTAACCATTTACACGATTCGATTGGTCTCTCTGACTCCTCCTAAATTGGTTCCTGTCTTACTTGAGTGGCTGTGAATGTCATTTTACATGAAATTCTTAGTCCAAGCATCCCACTTTGTTCTGTGGAGTGGACCCCTGCTATTCAAAGTCTTTATTCTCCTGTTAGTCAGAGTATTCAATAAATATGATATTTCTATACATTGGTTTGCTGATGATACATAGCTGTTATAGACAACTAGCTTTTGACCTATTACCACCTTGCTTAACTGCTTAAAGGACACCACATCCTGTACGTGTTGTAATGTCCTGTAGCTAAATAAGGATAAAAGTGTAATCATTGTCATTGGAAATGGTGAACAGAGAGCTGAGAAACTTGAATATCTAGAATCCCAGTTTACAAAGGCTCAGTGCTCTGTCAAGAACCTCAGCTTGTCTATCCTTCACATACTGATGATTACACAGTGTTCATTTCTCTGGTGAAGCTTGAGAACTAAGCCTGTTCTGTAATAAATCCTGGCTGCTGCTTCTGTCAAAGTCTTAAAGCAACTTTCTACACAAGGAAATGCAAATCCTATCATCCAAGGGCCAAACAAGGATGTGGACAAACAATGCAGGCTGGTCATCACATACTGGTCCTCTCAGCTCATACATTCTGCTTAGCCAGCCCAGAGTAATTCAGGCGATCGATAATGGGGGCCAGTCTCTTCTCTGCCTGTGGAATTGTACATTAAGCCAGAGATTTGTCAGGTCTTAAACAAGGCTCATGATGGAACCGAACAGTAAAGTGGTCTTTCTTTGAAGTAATAAAGCATCCCTCCGTCCCACAGCAGAGTCTGGAGGTCCCTCAGACACATGTCTGTGCACAATGAGCACTTTTCATTTGTCCTTGTCGTTTACTTATGCTCAAAAACACCAGCGCAAGAAATTAAGCAAAGCCAAGAACGCATCTCGTATTTATTCACCACGGAAGGAAAAAAACCCTGATTCAGCCCGAGTGGGTTTACTGCTGGAAGACAAACAGCAGTTCTTTCTGTGTCCTCGGGGACCCGTGAGATTCTGCTTATGCTGTTTTTTTCCCCCTCCCCTCTGTTGCCAGAGGACGGGGAAAGGGAAGATGAGTTTTGTCATTAAATCCATCACGCCGCCTGATTGAAAGTGTATTCGTTCTCTGTTTGCGGAGACAAGCGGCCCATCATGTCTCCCAGAGCGAATGTTTAGAGGAAGACGTCGTCAATAAACAAAGCTCCAGCGGGAGTAATTAGCCGCTCGTAAATCTGCCTGTATGGACAGTTATAGAATCTCTTAAGGCCTCATTATCCAATACAGCACCGATGGCGCGCTGATAACCCACCAAAGTAGGACGAAGACTCAGACGGGGCATTATGCCTGGCACAGAGTCCTCCTGCACGAGAAGATGACTGCTTGCTCTCAGAAGTCGTAGTTCAGAGGCTGTCATGCCGGCGTGAGCAGGTTTTTAGATTAGATTAGCTCGTACTTTTTTCCGTTGTTTGCTTCAACGCAGAGATTTACAGCTATAGACTCTCACAAAATACAGCAATATAAATGCAAACACGGCCCTAATGGGTTTTGAAGCCAGCCAAAGCAGATAGCAACTAGCAGTTGTGAAACAGGACTGTTAAGAGTTTAGGCCTTCACTTCAGTTCAGGCCACAATTTTCAAAGTTGTATGAAATTGTATAAAATATATGATGGAACACCTTGTTAATGCTCATTTCCACTAGCCACCCTATGGGATTCTGGTAGTATGTTATTAGCACTAAGCTCAGAACAGTGCACTTGAACATTTGTTGGCTGTTTTACATTAAACACAAAGATGAGACTGAAGGCTTGTGAATAGATCCCATGTTTGGTGACACGTGAGCTTCTCTTATCTGTTGCAGTTTTATAGTAAAGATCCTTTTAGATTCTTTAAGTGGTACAGATCTGCCCCCACTGGTTCCCATCGCTAACAACTGCCTGAAACCTGGCCATCCTACCACTATATAGTACACTATATAGACAAAAGTATTGGGACACCTGCTCAAAACATTTCTCACAAAATCAGGCTATTAAAAAGAGTTTATCGTGCTTTTGTTGGAGTAAGTAAAAATTAGTCTCTACAGGAAAGGCTTTCTAGTCAAGTCAAGTCAAATTTATTTGTATAGCGCATTTGTCACAAAGCAGCTTTACATAATTAGTAAAAGACTGAAGAAAAGAAATAACATAAGAAGACATGAAGGATCCAAGACCCCCAGTGAGCAGCCAACAGTGACAGTGGCAAGGAAAAACTCCCTCAGAGCTGGAGGAAGAAACATTGGGAGGAACCAAAACTCACAAGGGGGACCTGACCCATCCTCCTCTGGTCAGAACTATTTATAAATTATTGATACAAATTATCAAACCATCTATACTGTTGAACTGCTCTGATCATAATCATAATAATCATGGTGTAGTATAACTTAATATAGTCATGGCAGTGATGGTCAGAGTAATGATAGTTAATAGTGTAATGATAGTTAAGAGTCCTGGTCATGGTCATTAGGCAGTAAGCAGTGGTAGGAGGGTGTGCCGCTGGTCCAGCATCTCAGTGTACTACAGTGTTCCCTGTGTCCGTGAATTTTCTTTATCTAAGGGAAAACATTACTTACCAAAAGCTAAACTTAACAGATGAGTTTACTAGATTGTGGAGCATTGCTGTGAGGATTGAATTGCATTCAGCCACAAGCCACAAGCTCAGACATTTGGTTTGGTTTGCTCTTGATTGTTGAAGTGAGTGAAATCACCATGGTCAGATCCAAAGAGCTCTCTGAAGCCTTCAGAAAGAACAATTATTTTATTTCAATTTAAGCCATGCTGTTGCTCCAAGCATTATAAATCAAATCAGTGAGGGGATTCATCTTGTTGGATCAAAGCAAATAATGAAAACTGATAATGAAACCGAGGACTGACTCATGGATTGCAGGTTGGACGATGTCCATCAGTGCAGTATGATGCTAAACTGTCCACTTTCACAATAGCAAAAATTGTGTAATTGCTTATGTTATAACACACCCCTAATGCGAAATTATATATCCGCGCATGCATGGATGCGCTTTCAGATCATAAAATGTGTTCTCTGTAGCAAGCCAAGAACAAGAGAAATAGAAAGAAAGAGAGAGAGGGGTAAGTCAAGAAACCATAAATATGCATTGTATGCCCTCACAGGCAAGCGTGTCAGCAAAATATACCACCTCACTTAAAATAATCAATTATTCGATAGAAAAACATGCTTCTACAAGATGGATATTGATTCTATAGAGCTTGAGTTAGCATGTGGTAAATGTTTATAGACGCATGAATATATAAGGGATGTCCACATACTTTTGACACACGCTTTGACACTGTCCCAAAGCAGCTTGTCTCAAAATCTGAGTGCAGCCTTTTAATGAGTGTGAATGAGAGAGATTTGGGGTGGACTCTTTAAGAGCATGAGAAAGAACTTCTGAGAAGAGCCATTGCTGGAAAGAAGAAACTCTCTAAGAACCTGAAGGAGGACAACTGGGACGAACCAGGACTCAACAAGAGATCATAATCATGGAGAAGGATTTCTGATTAGAACCAAGAACTCAACGGAAAAAAGAAGAACTGAGAAGAACTAATTTTAAAAAAAAAGAGAAACCCTCTAAGAGAATGAAGAAGAACCGAGATTTGGATCATGAGGACGAGTCACTGATTGGAACCAAGGGCTCGAATCAGAAATCCAAGAATCTAAATTTAAGAGCACAGGGACGAACCACTGAGAAGAACTAATACTCAAAAGGAGCAATTATCTGAGCATTAGGTAGAACCACTCAGAAAAACTGGGACTCAAAAGATGACGCAGAGGAAGAACCACTGAGAAGAACCAAGACTCAAAAGGATAAGAAACGCTCTGAGAGTATGAAGAAGAACCGCTGAGAGGAACCAAGAGAACTTCATCTCCTCTGAGCCATACAATAAAGCAATAAAGTGGAATTTCTAAATTGCAGAACCTCATTCTTTGGTCATTACAGAATCCGAATAAATCTTACATAAGTCTTACATCAGCTTTCATTACTGGAGCCCTGGGCTGGGGGGTGAAACCACACTGAGAGTGCCATTTAGCAGCACAGGCCCAGCTGCATCTGTGGAGGCCCAGCTGCAGTGAATGAGGAGCTGAGCTGGAGCCCAGTTGTTTATTTTACATGGGCATCACTAATTAAAGAACATTTTCCTCAAAAGGGGAACATCAATGTCAAAGTGCCAGAGTTAGCCTCAAGCTAATTTTCATCTGAGAGACCTGAGGAGGATATCAGGCTTAGGGAGGAGGTGTGGTCAAACATAGCAACATGCTACTTGTTTACAGTGATTAACAGAAGACTGACTAGCCGTCAGGCTCCTCTCACTACGAATGAGGGTCACTGATTTACCTTAAGAGTAGTTTGTAGCGTTCAGCTTAATAATATACCTGTTCTGCGCTTGTGCAGATCTCCATACCGAGTGGGGCTTTCCCTGCTAGCACGTTGACCCTTCTCTGCTCATGACGTAACCAGCAAGCTGATTGGCTTTAAAGGGTGTTGAAAGGTGGGACTTTATCTGCAAACAGACCCCATGTTGAGTGTTATGAGAACTTGAGCTCGTGCCTTCACAGCCGTTCAAGAGAACACACTCCCTCTCATGTTCTTCTGCTTAGAAAAACATGGTTACATATGCTTACTGCTAATATCTAGAAGCTATATCAACAGAGGTTCATAATAAAGTGGCCAGTGAGTCAAAGCGCAAGGTTGGGGTTTCTAAAAAAGTGGCCAGTGGGTGGAAGTACAAGGTTTGGGTTTCTAATAATGTGGCCAGTGAGTGGAAGTACAAGGTTGGGGTTTCTAAAAAAAAAGTGACCAGTGAGTGAAAGCACAAGGTTGGGGTTTCTAATAAAGTGGCCAGTAAGTGAAAGCACAAGGTAGGGGATTCTAATAAAGTGGTCAGTGGGTGGAAGCACAAGGCTGGGGTTTCTATTAAAGTGGCCAGTAAGTGAAAGTACAAAGTAGGGGATTCTAAGAATGTGGCCAATGAGTGGAAACACAAGGTAGGGGTTTCTAATAAAGTGGCCAGTGAGTGGAAGCACAAGGTTGGGGTTTCTAATAAATTGAACAATGAGGGAAACACAAGACTGGATTTTCTATTAAACTGTCCAGTGATTGGAACCATCCCTGAAATTATGAGTCGGAGTTCAGTGGGTATTTGTAATTCATCTTTGAACTGTAATATAAAAACCTGGCTCTAATTTCTAATTAAACCTTTGATTAAACAGAGTACGAAACTCACTGCTAAACTTGCTGTAATGATGTTGTGAGTAAATGTACCAGCAGATGGCGCACATATCTCCTTTATGGCATCAAGTGCTTTGTGCTTCATCTCCAGCACCCTTCCAACGGAGCAAGCATTGATACCATTCGATGTGCTGATATCCAGTAATGTTATACCACAGGCAACATACACAGCACTGTTATCACTGAAACCATCACTGTGTTTCAGTCAAATAAGCTGCAGCTTCTCCAGAGATTGGTTAGATCTGCACTGTCTGGCTGTGTGACCCAGAGCTTGACTTCATGTTGGTACACCTGTTCTAGTGTGTTATTGGTCCTTATTGCACATTTGAAGCACTTGGTAACTAGGTAGTGCAATCTGTGATAAGAGGAACTATGGTTTTACATAGCACTGTAATGGTTCCTCTATTGTTTCAATGCAAAGAACCTGTTTAGGTACTAAATGAAATCATTTTGTGTTAGAGTGTAGAAAAACGATTCGTTGAATGATCAGATTTTTAGTGACCCATTTTTGTAAACGAAAGTGGACCTTTTTGAGGTTTTAAGAACCTCCACCTAAACTAAAGGTTCTGCATTTTAAGCACCGTTGCAGCTAAAAGTAAAGGCTGCATTGCTTCTTCTCATTCTTAATATCGAGGGTTCTACCACCAAGAACAAAAATCAGCTGAAAACATCATGGCCATTAAGAGTTAGTGAATCATTTATAGCAGTTACTGAATCATTTACACTCTTAAAAATAAAGGTGCTACAAAGGTTTCTTTGAGCGATGCCCTAGAAGAACTGCTTTTGGTTTACAATGACTTTGTTAAATCTCCTCACACATATATCTAGTTTACAAAAATGGTTTAAACTCCAAAAAGACCCCTTTGTAGCATCTTTAGTTTAAGGTGTGGTAGATACAGAATCATTTTTATTCATTGCTGAATTATTTGTAGTAGATGCAGAATAATATATATATATATATACATATATATATATATATATATATATATATATATATATATATATATATATAGCCGTTTTTGAATAATTTATAGTGGACACAGAAGGATTTGTAATAGATACAATCATCTGTAGTACATACAGATCACTTATAAGATACTAAATTATGTATAGTCGTTTCAGAATAGTAATAGATACAGAATCATTTTTATAGTTATTGAATCATTTACTGCAGTTTCCGAATCATCTGTAGTACATAAAGATCATTTTAAGATAATAAATTATTTAAAGCAGTTACTGAATCATTTATTTCATTTACTGAATCATTTTATGGTATATACAAATCCTGAAACAAACTGAATTCTGGGAGAAGGACCATGCCCCAAACTCCTTCTTCTGGCCCTCAAGTCCCTTTTACAACCCCTGTCCAACTCTGTTTCCAACAAACGTTGCATGTTTGTCACTCCGGGGCAAGGGGGTGGATTCACACGCAGACCAAAGGAAAGCCATTTTTATTTAGCATGATCCTTACTAGCAAAAAACCCATATACAATAGATACATAATTGCTCATGAGCAAACTGCTCCAGTTGTCTCAGGTTTGAAGGGCGCCTTTTCCAGATGGCATGTTTCAGCTCCTTCCAAAGATGCTCAATAGGATTTAGGTCAGGGCTCATAGAAGACCGCTTCAGAATAGTCCAATGTTTTCCTGTTATTCATTCTTGGGTGTTTTTAGCTGTGTGTTTTGGGTCATTATTCTGCAAGATCCATGACATGCGACTGAGACCAAGCTTTCTGACACTGGGCAGCACATTTCTCTCTAGAATCCCTTGAAAGTCTTGAGATTTCATTGTACCCTGCACATATTCAAGACACCCTGTGCCAGATGCAGCAAAGCAGCCCCAGAACATAACAGATCCTCCACCATGTTTCACAGTAGGGACAGTGTTCTTTTCTTGATATGCTTCATTTTTCCGTCTGTGAACATAGAGCTGATGTGCCTTGGAAAAACGTTAAATTTTTGTCTCATGTGTCCATAGGACATTTTCCCAGAAGCTTTAGGGCTTGACAACATGTAGTTTGCTAAATTCCAGTCTGGATTTTTACTGATTTGTTTTCAACATTGGTTTCCTTATTGGTTGTTTCCCATGAAGTCTACTTTGACTCAAACAACGACAGATAGTGTGATCTGACACTGATGTTCCTTAAGCTTGACGTTCACCTTTAATCTCTAGTTTTTCTGTTACCATTCGTCTTATCCGTCTCTTTGATTTGTCATCAATTTTCCTCCTGCGGCCACATCCAGGGAGGTTGGTTACAGTCCTATGGATCATAAATTTTACAGATATCTGTATTTGTATTCAGGATTTAAACTGGAGGTGTCCCAAATCTAAAGGGCGTTCCATTCTGACTTTAAGATTTAGGAGCAATAAACAGCAACAAAAACTTTAATGTAAAATTTGTTAAAAAATGTTACATTTAATTGTTTGTGCGATCCAAGCAGAGATCTACTGCCTACAGATCAAAAGCTAGAAGCTACTCGATAAAAGAGCGGACAGTGCCCCTCCTATTCATATCTGTTTAGGACATGATGCAATCAATTCGGTTACATACCTCATCTGTGCCCCTCTTGCTCATATTTAAACAAAAATTCACAAGATTTATGAATATGAAGACATGCTGCATAAATCAACAATAGGTCACTGCTACATTTCAGGGCCGTCAGACTCAGTGTGTGTTTTAGTGGTAAATGCCAGGACCATTTTTCTTTTTTAGTTTTTTAATCCATGCCGTGCAGCTCCAGCAGCTCCAGCAGCTCCAGCAGCCACCTGCTTGACCTGTGGCTGCTGCAAGGGTCACTGAGCTCAGCTTCATCCACAGCCTGGAGAAAAAAATGACTGTGCTTACACACTCCAGCCAGGACAGGACCAGAAAGGGACCATGAAAACTACTGACGTCTGGCTGGCGCCTGCTCCGGCGACTCTCCTGACCGTTTCATATTCCTCAGTGTTGCTGTTGATACGGGCAATAACACATTCAGGTGCAGCAATATCATAATATTGTGTACATGAATATTGAATGAAGAGTTCACAGAGGCTTTATGAATGATGTATGACCGGCTACACACGGCAGTTATGAGCATTTTCCATGAGTGGAGATGTGGACACAGCCTTCGTTTTAGCTGCAGGACAATTTACCTTCTATATACTTACACTATATAAAGTATTGGGATACATGCTCATTCATTGTTTCTTCTGAAATCGGGAGTATTGAAAAGAGTTTCTCATGATTTTGTTGGAAAAACTGTCTCTACTGTCCAGGGACAAAGGCTTTCTACTTGATTTTGGAGGAGCATTGCTGTGAGGATTTGACTGTATTCAGCGACAAGAGTGTTAGTGAGGTCAGGATCTTGAATGATCACCACTCCACCTTATCCCCAACTCACCCTAAAAGTACTGGATGGAGCACCATCCATCATTCCAGAGAACACAGTTCCAATGCTCCACAGCTCAATGGTGGGGGGTGGTTTACCCAGATAAACATAAAGTCAGTGGTCAGTGAGCGTGTCTACCTGTAATTAACTCTATATAACATTAGAATAAACCCAGATAAACATAAAGTCAGTGGTCAGTGAGAGTGTCTACCTGTAATTAACTCTATATAATATGACTGGAAATGGGTAAGGTAACACACACACACACACACACACACACATTTCTAATGCATTTACAGTTTGTCTGTATTTATTGTAAGGTTACTGTATGAGCAATTAAACTCTCACAGTCACGATCAACAGCTTACCACTAAATCAAATGCAAATGGAACTCACTGTAATTACAATGTAATTAGGTAATTACATTTAAATGGTATAACAGGATGAGAGTAATAATTGTGTGGCGGGTTGAGATGACAGGTCAGTAGGCGGTGAGGAGAGAGGAGATGGTAATTGAGTGGAGGTCTGAGAGAGCTGTGCTCTGAAAGTGCCACTCCAGCTCTCTCTTCACCTTCACATTATTCTGAAGGTGAGGAGAGCGTTCAGCGGGAGGAGAGGGGTGTGTATGGCCTTAAACCCCCCGCAAACACACTCACACACGTTCTGATGGATTCACACACTTATATACGCTCAAATTATCCCCCCTGAGCTAAGCTATGACCATTATTAGCAGCTCTGAAGAATATTCTCCCCTACAGGAGAGGAGGAGGAGGAGGAGGAGGAAGGAAAGACGGGGAAATAGAGCGAGAGAAAGAGAGAGGAGAAACAAAAATGGAGAGAGAGAGAGAGAGAGAGAGAGAGAGAGAGAGAGAGAAGGACAAAGATCAAGAAAGATAATGAGGAAGAGAGATAGGGAAGGAGGGGAAAAACAAGGAGAGGGAAGAGATAAAAGAGGGGTGGAGAGAGAGTGGTGAGTGGTCACCTAAACAATATTCGTTTTTAGAGATAGAGAGTGGGGTTGAGAGCAAGAGGGGTGAGGGGAAAGAAAGAGAGAGAGTAGTGGGGAGGGAAAGGGGGGAGCTAGAGAGAGAGAGAGAGAGAGAGAGAGAGAGAGAGAGAGAGAGAGAGATACAGAGATACAGAGAGAGAGATACAGAGAGAGAGATACCTAAATAATGTTAGCTTTTACAAACAAGGAGAGGAAGAGCCAAGAGGAAAGAGAAGGGGGGGAACTAAAGAGAGAGACAGAGAGAGAGAGAAAGAAATAGAGACAGACAGAGAGAGAGAGAGAGAGAGAGAGAGAGAGAGAGAGAGAGAGAGAGAGCAAGAGAGACAGCAAGAGAGAAAGGGAGAAAGAGAGAAAGAGGTACCCAAATAATATTAATTTATAGAGATAGAGAGTGGGGTTGAGAGTGAGAGGGGTGAGGGGAAAGAGAGAGAGAGAGAGTAGTGGGGGAGGGAAAGGGGGAGGGAGGGAGAGAGGAAGAAAGAAGAAGAAAAAGAACAGAGAGTAAAGCAGGTGAGGGAGCGGCGAACGGAGAGGGAGAATGGTAGAGAGGAAGGTGAAGAGAGGAAGAGAGAGAAAATTAGGGAGAGAGAGGGAAAGGGGGTAAATGAGGGTGAGGGAGATAAAGAGAGGGAGAGAGGAAGGTATACAGAGAGAGTGTGAGAGAAAGGGGAGGAAGGAGTAAAGAGAGAGTGGTGAGGGGAGAGAAGAAATAGTGGGAGAGACAAAATAAAGCGAGAGAGAGTGAGAGATAGAGTGTGTGTGTGTGTGTGTGTGTGTGTGTGTGTGTGTGTGTGTGAGTGAGAGGAAAAGGGAAGGGGGATAAGGATAAAAGAACAGAGAGGGAAAGAGAGAGGGAGTGGGAGAGACATGAGAAAAGACAGAAAAAGAGAGGGAGAGAGGAAGGTAGAGAGAGAGGGTGAGAGGTAAGTGAAGAGAGAGTGAGGAAAGTGAGAGAGTGAGCAAGAGATAATGGGAAGGAAAAGAATGAGAGAAATAACCGAGAGGGAAGGGCGTGAGAGAAGGGGAGGGAGGGAGGGAGGGTGGAAGAGAGTCGAGAGGAGAGTGAGAAAAATAGATGGAGAGGGGACGTTTTTAGAGAGAGAGTGGGGGGGGGCAAAGAGAGAGTGAGTGTGTGTGTATGTGTGAGTGAGAGAGAGAGAGAGAGAGAGAGAGAGAGAGAGATGCTCAGTGTGAGTTTTGCCTCTTTTACACCTGAACTCAAACGACTGCTGAATTCAGTTCAGTACAGTTTACACTGCCATCACTAACACTGATCCCAGAGCAGCACTGCTGGTAAACACACACGTCCTGGTGGGCTCTGAAGACTCTCGTGCTGGAAACTACAGAGGGAGGAATGCAGAAAGGGTAGTTGGGTACAGCCAATCCTCTTATAAAGATGTAACATCTGTCAGACAGCCCCCCGGTGCTCTTAGTACCCTTAATATCAGCACAGCGCTGAAATGACCCCACGTCCTCTCTCCTGGTGTGGACTGAACCAGCCGGGCTGGAGAGTGAGGCTGAGCCAGTGTCTACACCTCCATCTTTAACACATCCATGCAGTGAACACACACACACACATATGCACACACAGTCAGTACACATGCCCGGCACAGTGGGCAGCCATCGTTGCAGCACCTGGGAAGCAGAGAGCGCGAAGGGCCTTGGTAGGTTGCCAAACTCAGGTATCAAACCCACAGCCCTGTCATTGATAACCCAGTGTTCCAATCACTGAGCCACCACTGCCCATATAATAGACCTTTCTCATACCTGGAGTCGAACCCAGGCCACCTTGGTGAAAACCAGGATTCCTAACCATTAGACCACCATTTGTTTTTAATTTTAGAATTATTTTTATCTTGGGAAATTTTATTTTACTTGTGAAAGAAGGTTGCGTCAAGTATAAGCACCTATTGCAAACAGAAGCACTACCTGTAAGACAGTGCAGTCATGGACCAAGAATTAATTGTGGAGCCTAATTTATATATATATATATATATATATATATATATATATAAATGACTTTTTTATCCCTGCGCTTTTCAAAGCTTTACGCTGTGTGTTCTGTCTGGCTCAAACCTGAACGCTGGTGCTTTCACATGACTGATCAGGCTGATTATAAGAAAGTGTTCGAATTCATTTATTGATTCATGTTTTCTACAGTGATTTAGTTCCCCTGTATATGTATGCAATAATAATGAGGGATTAGGCGTCTGTTTTGGACACAGATACGCTTTAGACCCACGAAAATCTAATTAAAATAATATTAACCCTGGAATTGCAGACAGTATAGGACTGTTAAGATCTCAATGAAAAAGCCCGTTCAAATATTAACAGAACGCCAGAAACCCAAAATCTTATGGAATTTGCCATTTTACATCATTTACATTTACATTGGCGGCATTTAGCAGATGCTCTTATCCAGAGCGACTTACAAAACTGCTTCACTATTTACTCAAGAAAAACCTCGAACTAGAATTCAAAGAAACCTCTAAGCTTAGACATAACTAAACACAAGTCAACATGGAGACCACAGTACTCTACTCTACTCTACTCATAATGAAGTCCAGTTTTGTCTTCTCAATAATAATGTTAGCTGCTAGCTTTCCTGCTGATGTTCGACTTGCCAATAAAAGACACTTACCTTCCTTTGTGGGTTTTGTGGTGATGGATGGAGTTGGATGTTTCGGTGGTGGTCGTGTCACTCCATCATTAGTAGAATAAGCCTTGAATCCAAACATTATTCTTTTCCTGGGAAAAGTCGCTTCCATGATACGAGCTTCTTAGTACACTGGTCTCTCCTGGTCTGCTGCGTTCGGACAGGTTGCCAGGTTTGCACACATTTTAACCCTCTTAATCCCTCTTCGGAATATCTAGAAAAAAGCTGACATCAATTCTCAAATCATGAATACCAATTCAAAGTCAAGCCGAGTCATCAGTGTAAGTCAAGCAAGTCTCAAGTCTTGTCAAGTCATGTGACTCGAGTGCCCCACTTCTGACTGAATGATATATAGCTTATAACTAAATCTCAAAAGTTTCCAGCTGTTAACTGGAGAATCTTTTTTTAACTTTAAACTTGAAATGTTGTTTGCTTTCACGTTTTTTTGCTTGTGAAACACACACACACACACACACACACACACACACTGTGCCTACAAGCTGTATGTTTCTGCATCTTCAATTACCCAAGTACCCAAGTGGAGGCTCCAGTAAGTAAGCTTTGGCATCCTCCCCCTGCTATCCTCCTTTGAACCTTCTTTCCTTTTTTATGTAAACAAGTCCTGTCTGGGTTTAAGAATCTCTCCTCTGAGGTTTTGAATATGAACTTCTGTAATCTCGAGATAATCCAGCGAGATCAGAGCATGCAAGGCAACCCTAATCCTGGCCAAATGATTTCTGATCCTACTGAAAGTGCATGACACGCTCTGAAAGATGCATAAGGCAGAACAGACTAAATGTGGGAAGGAAAGGGATGGTGGTGGTGGGACGGGGGGTGAGGAGTTAATTCTTCTGCTGCTAATGACCAGCGCGTTAGAAACACTGAGCCACACTGAGTGCTGATGTGCCGAGGAGAAAGACGGATTTTGTGGGGTATTTGCTCAGGAAGAAAATCCTAATGTAAAACAGATTAACCTTGATCCACGATAACTCTAGATAACTCCAGATTATCCCTCCCAAGACAAATGTATATGGCGGATTTGGATAATTCATCTTCCACGCAAACACGCCTTCTTTGAACTCTTCATTCTCTTAGACATCTGCTCCACAAAATAGACCTACGGCGATCTGCCTCACCGGTCAGGCTGTTTCTAATAACGGGTGTAGAGTAGAACTGAATACATTCAAATGTACACTCTCCATCCACTTAGAACTCCTACCTTGTACTTCCACTCACTGGCCACTTTATTAGAAACGTCTACCTTGTACTTCCACTCACTGGCCACTTTATTAGAAACGTCAACGTCTACCTTGTGCTTCCACTAACTGGCCACTTCATAAGAACACCATTCACTGGCATATTATTCCATAATAATAATAATCATCATCATCATTTGTGGTTGCTATGGTTTTGGTAGAGTGGCTTTGGGTAGTTGCTATGGTGTCCTAGGTAGTTGCCATGCTGATACGTGATTGTTAGATGGTTGGTAGTGTGCTGCGATTTAGTCGCTATGCCATGTCTAATGGTTGCTAGGGTGCACCTAGCAGGAGCACCAACTGGGAGGGGAGTTGAGAAACGTCAACGTCTACCTTGTGCTTCCACTCACTGGCCACTTTATTAGAAATGTCTACCTTGTACTTCCACTAACTGGCCACTTTATTAGAAATGTCTACCTTGTACTTCCACTAACTGGCCACTTTATTAGAAACGTCTACCTTGTACTTACACTAACTGGCCACTTTATTAGAAACGTCAACATCTACCTTGTACTTCCACTCACTGGCCACTTTATTAGAAACGTCAACATCTACCTTGTGCTTCCACTCACTGGCCACTTTATTAGAAACGTCAACGTCTACCTTGTACTTCCACTAACTGGCCACTTTATTAGAAACGTCTACCTTGTACTTCCACTAACTGGCCACTTTATTAGAAACGTCAACGTCTACCTTGTGCTTCCACTCACTGGCCACTTTATTAGAAACGTCAACGTCTACCTTGTACTTCCACTAACTGGCCACTTTATTAGAAACGTCTACCTTGTACTTCCACTCACTGGCCACTTTATTAGAAACGTCTGCCTTGTACTTCCACTCACTGGCCACTTTATTAGAAACGTCTACCTTGTACTTCCACTAACTGGCCACTTTATTAGAAACGTCTACCTTGTACTTCCACTAACTGGCCACTTTATTAGAAACGTCAACGTCTACCTTGTGCTTCCACTCACTGGCCACATTATTAGAAACGTCTACCTTGTACTTCCACTAACTGGCCACTTTATTAGAAACGTCAACGTCTACCTTGTGCTTCCACTCACTGGCCACTTTATTAGAAACGTCAACGTCTACCTTGTACTTCGACTCACTGGCCACTTTATTACAAACGTCTACCTTGTACTTCCACTCACTGGCCACTTTATTAGAAACGTCTACCTTGTACTTCCACTCACTGGCCACTTTATTAGAAACGTCTACCTTGTACTTCCACTAACTGGCCACTTTATTAGAAACGTCTACCTTGTACTTAGTGAAGCACTTTATTAGAGACGTCAACGTCTACCTTGTGCTTCCACTAACTGGCCACTTTATTAGAAACTCCAACGTCTACCTTGTACTTCCACTCACTGGCCACTTTATTAGAAACGTCAATGTCTACCATGTACTTCCACTCACTGGCCACTTTATTAGAAACACCAACGTCTACCTTGTACTTCCACTAACTGGCCACTTTTTTAGAAACGTCTACCTTGTACTTCCACTCACTGGTCACTTCATAAGAACACCATTCGCTGGCATATTATTTCTTAATAATAATAATCATCATCAGTATCATCATCATTTGTGGTTGCTATGGTTTTGGTAGAGTGGCTTTGGGTAGTTGGTATGGTGTCCTAGGTAGTTGCTATGCTGATACGTGGTTGTTAGATGGTTGGTAGTGTGCTGCAATTTAGTTGCTATGCCTAATGGTTGCTAGGGGAGTTAAGTTAGGGGAGCTATGGGAGGGGAGTTAAGTTAGAATGATTCTGAGGGCTTGTGACTGACAGGGACCCCAAAATGTATTTGAGTATTTTTGCAGAATTGTTAGAATTGCAGAGTTGTAGGGTCCAGAGTAATATCCCTTTGCAGCAACTCAACTGTAACTGTTCTCAAAACTCAAGATTTTTTTCTTTAATTAAATATGTAAACTCATTTAGAAGAATTTATATTGATTAACCGGTTATTATTATTACTATTACTATATTTTACAATTGTACAACAATTTCTGACACAATATAAAGAACATCTGCCAGATTAAAATTGTCAAAACAAATGTTTTTTTATGAGAGTGATCAGTGATAATCTCAGAAATATAGAGATTTTACTGTAAAAACTCCAGATCACATGAGATCAAATGCAGGTGAACATAAAAACAGTTAAAAAGGAACAGGAACTTATCATTCTGTTTTCAAAAAATTGTCTTTCATGAGGAGCGCTTAGGAGATTTAATGTTTTAATGAACACAGTTATGTAAAACCATGACTTTTTTATATTAGTGAGTTAAACCTTTTGCACAGTACTGTATAGATTGTTGTAATATTTAAATCACATCTACATATAGAATACTATAATATTAGAATATATACTATAATATTAGGTAGAACTACCGTCTGTAGTTGTATTCATACTGGTTCTTCCAGAGGCATCAAAATCTGCAAACGCCACAGTTATAGACACAGAAATAAAAAGTAAAGCATAAATTGGTGTCCTTACTGTCATACTGAGTATTTTACCCATCCAGGGGTCATGCTTTAGATTTTCTGTATTTCTCTATTTACCTGCTTCTCACCAGAAACCATGAAAGCACACGCCGCTCCCTCCCTCTCACTCTCTCTCTCTCTCTCTCTCTTTCTCTCTCACCTTATGGTTTTGCTTCCTGCTACCTTGCCTTTCAGCAGCTGAAGTGTGTAACCACAGGAGCGTGTTAGACACAGCCCTGAACCTGCTGCCTGACTTTGAGCCTGCTGCTGCCCCTCAGTCCCCTCAGGTGAGCCCCAGGCTGCAGCATACCGCTAGGCCCGAGCACAGAGAAAAGAGCAGTTAGACCATTCCCAGCTTTCCGTCTTTTTTTTCCTGCTGGATCCGGATACGTAATGCACTGTTGGAGGGTCACACAAATAAATGATTAATCTATTTAACTTGTTGTTCGTACTCTAAAGTTAATTAACATGTTGACAGATAAAAGTCAACCTCGTATGGCTCACAGTTTAATTTATCCATTAAAGAACAACAGAGGAAACATCATTAATTCTTAACACGCAAAATTCCCCGGCCGATGCTGTTAATTAAACTGAATTATGGTGAGTTCAAGAGAGGGATGTGCTGAAAAAGAGGGTTATTGAGGGTTATTCATTCAGCGGAAAGATGGATATACGTCTTGTCCGTCCGTGGAGAAACCAATCAAACTACTGATTTATATAGAACTAACTTTTAAATTGCAGACTCTTTAAAGCATCCGTGCATGAACTTTCTATTACACTGGAGAGATCAGAAAGTCCTCAGACACTCAAACAAACTTAAAACTAGTCCAAGTTTGAAACTGTAGACTGACTGAAAGCTCAGTAATCTGATAGTGATCCGTGGTATCGTGTTTTGAGTTTGTTTATCTGTAAAACGTCTCAGAACAATAGGACAAATCGCTTTTTTACTTGGGAAGGTTCTGTAATTTGATTATCAATTAAACATTAATCCAGTATGAATCTACAGTGTGTTTACCGTTTACAGTCAAACTCTAATAATTATGATGTGAGTTTAATGCAGCATGAATCTGCAGTGTGTTTAGTTTTTACAGGTTAAAGTAATGATGGTGGAGTGATTTCATCCAGTATCAACCTGAAGTGTGTTTGATTTTAATTAATCTGCTGTGTTTAGTTTTTACAGTTGAACATTAATAATTATGGAGTGGTTTTAAACTAGTGTGAATCTGCAGGGTGTGTAGGTTTATCAGTATTACCAGTAATAGTGAGTGAATCTGCAGGGTGTGTGATGTGAGTTTTTGCTGGACAAGTCCATAGTGTAATGCTGACATGAACATCAGTTGACATGAACAACTGTGGGAATTTGGAGAATTACACTGATATTTTATTTTTATAACAACCAGACAGTTTAATTCTGAGAAATGAAACAACCTGTCATAGGACAATTAATCTCCAACATGGCTTCAGTTACACATTTAAAAAGCAATATATTTAATTTATTTGTTTCAAATGTGTACATCTTTAACACACACACACACACACACACACACACACATTCTATACATATTAACATTCATTCCATATATATCAGTGTTCAGTCCATGTATATCAATGTTCATTAAATATTTCCTTTTATATAATGGCAGATAGGCATCTGCTTCATCTGCTTCATAATGATCCTTGTGCCACCACAACAGATCTGACCATTAGAGACATGGACTCCACAAGATCTCTGAAGATGTCCTGAGCTGGAGCCATCAACTCATGAGTAAGCCTTGGGTCCCTAGGACCCTGCACTGTTTCACCGTTTGTCCTTTATTGGACCACTTTTGGTAGGTACTGACCACTGCCTCCTGGGATCACTTCACAAGAACTGCCTGAGGTTTTGGAGATGTTCTGACCCAGATGTTCTGCTGATGTTCTAGACATCACAGTTTAACTCTTGTCAATGTGGCTCCGATTTTTACGCCTGCCCATTTACACCACTGCAGATGTAGATAAGCAGTGTTTTTCACTTCACTTGTCAGTGGTACTAATGTTATGGTTGATTGGTATAAACCACACTGTGAGTCCAGGCCTGAGAGTCCAGGACCAGGCTACATCTCTGCATGAAAAATAGTCATAGAGCATTTGAAAATCCTGAGAATGGAAAATCTCTGCATGTGTTCGGAGGATCTCCAGAATGGACTGAGATGTGGATCACCAGCTGAGACGACCAAAGAGAGTGAGAAACGGAGGGTGAGAAATGATGAAAAGGAAAAGAGTGTTGGGAAGGCATTAAAGAGCCTGAACAGTGGTGTCATGATGACGGCTACATCGTTATATCTGACCACACACAGAGCGAACACTACCTGGAGCGTCGGCTTCTCTCTCACTTTCTCTCACTTCTCTATCAGGGGTACTGAATAACGATGCTGAGAGAGAGAGAGAGCGATAACTCAAGCTGAGGAAAAGCAGCAAGCATATACTTTTATTACATATTCAGATCATCCAGGTCCATTCGAGTATTCATAAGAGAAAAGTAAAAGCAGGCCGAGACCCAGAGAGAATGATACAGACTGTAGACCATCTGTTTCTCTCTATACTTTGTTAGCCTCCTTTCACCCTGTTCTTCAATGGCCAGGACCACCACAGAGCAGGTATCATTTGGGTGGTGGGTCATTCTCAGCACTGCAGTGACACTGACACAGTCATGGCTGGGCTTTAGAAATACCCGGACTCTGATACTCTGACAATCAGCCGCCATGGGCTCCTCTAGGCAGCTGTCTAGCACTCTACAAATAAAAAGAACTGGTGTCCCCAACACAAGAGCTGTAAGAAGAAAGCAAAGAATTTTCAGGTAGCAAGAAATGCCAGGTAACAGTAACAGTGGAGGTCAAGCTGAGGTCTGGAAGGCCAGAAAAAAAATTCAGAGACAACCGACAAGCAAAAAAAATCTCCTGTTGGACCCTTAGGAAGATTTAGCAGAACATTTAAAGTCTGAAGTGGTGGTGCACTGTTCTACTGTTCAGCAACACCTGCACAAATATGGCCTTCAGTCCTCAGACGAAAACCTTTCCTGTGTCTTCATCACAAAACTCACTATTTAAAGAAAAGAGGAGAAAAGAGAGCGGAGATACAGAGAGAAAAGAGACAGAGATAGAAGGCAGGAGCCCCGCCAGGTGATGCACTGAAGACATTGCAGTGGAAGGTGGTTAATATAAAGGTTGTAGAGAAATGGACGCTGCGTGTGAGTGGACAGGGAAGAGGCAGGCAGTCCGCTTTAATTGAACAGAAAATGCTGGACGGGTGGGCAGAGTGGCTGTGGGGTGCTTTGAAGCTGCTGCTCAGACAATTAATGAGTAAAACAGAAAGCCGGCCCAGGCCAAGAGCGGGCAGACAGGAATCAAAGAGATATTGTATTTTCCAGAGATTACACATCATTTAGAATTTGCTGGCAGCGTGTCAGCGGTAAAGCCCTGTAAGGATTGGCTGTGGATGATGGTGATGTGTTTTTCAGCGCAGTAGCTTTGATGTGAGCATGATCTAGGAGGCTGTTAATGGAGCTGACACTGACTAAGACAGGCCAACATATTCTGATCACAACTGAGAGGAAAACAAGGAGGGAGAGAAATAAGGGAGAGAAGAGAAAAGCAAGGAAATGAAGAGAGATGAAGAGAAGAGAAATGAAGAGAAGAGAAAATGAAGAGAAGAGAAATGAAGAGAAGAGAAATGAAGAGAAGAGACATGAAGAGAAGAGAAATGAAGAGAAGAGACATGAAGAGAAGAGAAATGAAGAGAAGAGCAATGAAGAGAAGAGAAAATGAAGAGAAGAGAAAATGAAGAGAAGAGCAATGAAGAGAAGAGAAAATGAAGAGAAGAGAAATGAAGAGAAGAGCAATGAAGAGAAGAGAAAATGAAGAGAAGAGAAATGAAGATAATGAAGAGAAGAGAAATGAAGAGAAGAGAAATGAAGAGAAATGAAGATAATGAAGAGAAGAGAAATGAAGAGAAGAGAAATGAAGAGACATGAAGAGAAGAGAAATGAAGAGAATGAAGAGAAGAGACATGAAGAGAAGAGAAATGAAGAGAAGAGCAATGAAGAGAAGAGAAATGAAGAGAAGAGACATGAAGAGAAGAGACATGAAGAGAAGAGAAATGAAGAGAAGAGACATGAAGAGAAGAGAAATGAAGAGAAATGAAGAGAATGAAGAGAAGAGAAAATAAAGAGAAGAGAAATGAAGAGAAGAAAAAAGAAAAGAAGAGAAGAGAAATGAAGAGAAATGAAGAGAATGAAGAGACAAGAAATTAAAAGAGAAATGAAGAGAAGACAAGAGAAAATAAAGAGAGGATAATTTAAGAGACGAAAAAATGAAGAGAGGAGAAGATATGAGAGAGAGGAAAAGAGAAATTCTGAAACATTAAGATAAGAGAAAAGAAGAGAAATTATGAAGAGAAATGAAGAACATAAATTGTGAGAAATTTAGATAAAAGAAATTATGATAAATGAAGAGAAGACAAGAGAATTGAAGAGAAGAGAAATTAAGAGAAAAGGGAAGAGAAGAGAAGAGAAGAGAAGAGAAGAGAAGATAAGAGAAGGGAAACATAATTTGTAAAAAATAAAAAGAAGATGAAGGAAAAGAAACTAAATGCAAAGAAATAGAAGTAAAGAAAAATAATAAGGTGGAAAGGAGTGAGGAAAAGACAATTAATATACAGTAAGATACATTAGGAGGAGAGAAAGGAGAACTGAAGAACAGATGAGAGAAATAAAGAGAAATTTAGACAAGAAAAATGAAGAGAAAAATAAAATACATAAACAAAGCAGCAAAACCAACATTATTATTATTATTATTATTATTATTATTATTAATAATAATGATAATAATAATAAAATACTAATAATAGTCATATTAAATGTATTATTTTTTGTAGTAGTAGTACATATATACAGTAGTACTATATAGTTGTTGTTGTTGTTGTTGTTGTTGTTGTTGTTGTTGTTGGTGATGTCAAGTTGGAGAGGATTTATTAGAATAAATCTGAATATATTAAGAAATAATTAGTAGGTTCTGGTGGTGGTTATTTTTTATACCTCTAATGAAATGTGAGGTGACATATTTATCAATCAGAATATTTACAGCCCTCTTAGCAGCAAATCTACCACCGAGAAGAGAAGCACAGCAGATGTTGAACAGTGTGGAGCTGCATGTACTACTTTTGGATTCCTGCTGGTGAGCCTTATCTACTGCTGCTCTCAGTGCTCTACAGCTCACACTCACACCATCCAGCCTGGATCTTCAGACTGTTAGAAACACTGGTCTACAGAAATGCATCGTATTTCTACTCAGGACTGAAACACATTCATAGATAACTTCCTATAACAGCATATAAAGAACTGTCCGGCTTCTTTGTAAACGTGCTTCTGTATGGACCTTTGCATACAGCTTTATGCTCTGACCTGCGGTTGCAGGAGGAAAGAGTAGGGTGAGAAAGTCTGTGCACACTTCAAATGTCACAATGCTGCAAGTACACTAGTAACACCCAACCAACCACATGAGATACTAGAGCAACCACTGGGCAACACCTGAGACACCATCGCAATGGCAACAAACACCTAAAAATACTAAAAATAGCAACCTCTAAGCAATAATATAGCAAACACCTGAGATGCCATAGCAACCACTAAGTAACATCATATCAACCACTTGGGATACCTTAGTAACCACATAGCAACACCATAGCAACCACATGGGATACCATACCAACCAAATAGCAACCACTTGTGATACCATAGCAACCTTCTAGCAACATCTAACAATCACCTGAGAAACTGTAGCATCCACCCAGCAATGCCATAGCAACCACCAGGCAACCACTTAGCAACACCACAGCAACCCGCTTGGATTCCATAGCAACCACCTAGTAACACCATAGCAACCACCTGGGATGCCATAGCAACCATCTAGCAGCAACATAGCAACCACTCAACAACACCATAACTACCAGGTAGCAACACCATAGAAGCACTTTAGCTGCTACTTCAGGAAAAGCCCTTTTTCTAGTTGAACTCATGTAAACATACGTTTTACTCTTTTTTTTCATTTCACTCTTACTTTTTCCATTTTTAATGAAACCCACAAAACACTCCCTAAACATCTCCAATCAAATCCATAACAGCGTAAATGAATCTGCTCATGACTATGTTCATTATTCTTAGTGCAAGAAACACTGCTGCCATTTAATCACAGTTGTGGGCCTCACTGCATGAAGCAGAGCATGAAGCATGAAGAAGAGCTGCAGGAGAGCAGGTGATAGTGAGGAAGATGAGTGTGTAGCTGCAGGACAGAAGCAGTGCAAGTGATTAGACTGACTAATGTAATGGTAAAATCACTGTGTGTGCGCAGAATTTGACCAACATTTATTGAACAGGGTTATGGCATATATAATAGTTATTGTGATAGTGGGATTGTTATCAGATATAAGTTACGGTAGTATTCCTCTTTTAAACCTTAGTTAAACCATGCTTTTTACATTTGACCGGTAGTGTACTTGAGTGTGTTAAAATTTTCTAATTGCATACTTGAGTCAGTTCCTACAAGATTGTTACCAGAAACAACCACCTCTATTGGTGTGTAAATATAAACGGTGAAGTGTCTGTGTATACAAAAGTAAAAACTGGTGTCCCACACAGTTCTGTTCTAGGGTCTCTACTATTGTCAGTAAAAAGCAATCACTGTACGGTAAAGTTATCTTCAAACGTAGGGGCTGTTATCAGGTTTGGGTTGAAAGTGACCTCCAATTGGAATCCATCAACTAAAATAACCACCCCCCTCCATTAGAACCAGTTTTACTGAACTGGAAAAATTTGCTGTTAGCTACAGCGCACCAGTGAGATGAAATTTACTAGATGAAACTCTTGAGATTTTACTCTTTTTTTTTATCCTACTTATTTTATAAAATATGAATTTCTCTTTTCATTTCTCAATCTATATTTCATATATCAGCTTGAGTCCATTGTAAATGAGGGTCACCCTCAATGTACTCCAAGTTTAAATAAAGGTTAATTGATTGATTGATTGATTGATTGATTGATTGAGATTTTTGGTGTACTTTTGGAATTAAAGGACATAAAGTTTTCTAATAAACTGATACACTGGTGCCGTCAGCTCAATACTCTTAAGCATTTACGCAGGTTTATAGACTGTGGTGCAATTTTCGTAATGCTATTCTTCACAAAATAATCATGACTGTATGCTAGTCAGACAGGCTACAGTTACTACTCTGCACAAAACATCTTAAAAGAAGAGCAGATTCCAACTGATGTCAAATGGAATAATTTGAAACAACTACCTTTTAAAAGCTTTATACATTTTCATCATCTTTTTCATATTTATGTAGTCATTATTCTGTGCTTTTTAAATATTTCCCTGCTGTTCTTTGAGGCTGGAAGAAAAGGCCTGGAGCAGATGAATCTTTGCCTCCAGCTCTGAAACCAACCACAAGCACACATGCAAAACTCCTCCAGGAGCATAACTGATGAAACACTGAGAGCAGGAATCTATTAACCCTCTAAACCTGTTATAGGCTGTTATAGTCAGACCTGCCGGAGTCGTCAGACACACTCTGATACTGCCCAACATTCTCTGCTCTCCATTAAATTCCTCTCAGAATTAACCCTCTCTTTTTACCTTCTCTGAGTAAATGGCCACCCAGCCCGACCTGCTGGAAGATTGCCCGCTGAGGTCCCCTCTACCTTCGTCAAACCAGCTGCCACCTACCGGTCCAACCAGCAGGCCACCCACCCACCACCACCCATAGTAGACCAGCGGCTCACCCTCCTACCACTGCTACCTGTTTAGTGACCATGTTAAAACCATTTTTAACTATCTGTTATACCTGGTTTGGTCATTTTTATCATTAATGTTTAAATAGTTCTGACCAGAGGAGGATGGGTCGGGTCCCCCTTATGAGTCTTGGTTCCTCCCAAGGTTTCTTCCTCCAGCTCTGAGGGAGTTTTTCCTTGCCACTGTCGCCGTTGGCTGTTCACTGGGGGTCTTTGATCCTTCATGTCTTCTTACGTTATTTCTTCTTTCTTCTTTGTCTTTGTCTTTTATTAATCACTAATTATGTAAAGCTGCTTTGTGACGACAACAGTTGTAAAAAGCTATACAAATAAATCTGACTTGACTTGACTTAAACATCAGAATTATTGTTCACTTATTAATATTAACACTTTACAGTTTACTTCACAGTCAGTAGTGAAATAGTTGTTCTGTGATTTATCATCACCATCATCACTTTAGCACTTTAGTGAGTTTAATCCAGTATGAATCTGCAGAGTGTGCAGTTTTTACATTCAGGTAGTAAGAACTGATGAGTGAGTTTAATCCAGTATGAATCTGCAGTGTGTGCAGTTTTTACATTCAGGTAGTAAGAACTGATGAGTGAGTTTAATCCAGTATGAATCTGCAGTGTGTGCAGTTTTTACATTCAGGTAGTAAGAACTGATGAGTGAGTTGAGAGAGTCTGTCTCTCTCTCTGCAGAGCTCATGCTGGGGAGGATGTGTGTCATTTTGCCAGTCACTCCACTCTGACATTAGTGCACTGGAGCTAATTTAATTTTAATAATGTTGAGGCCTGACAAGCATCAAACACACACACACACACACACACACACACACACACACACACAGATGCTACTACTACTGATCAAAAACTGAGTGCTACCTAGTAAAAAAAAAAAACAGTACTGGATCTCCTAAGACATACAGATGTTCATTCTACATAATGTATTCATAATGTTATTGCATCATTAATACTCACATTCATACACACTTATACAATCAACAATCTATGTTTAAGAGCTGATTCTTGTGGAGGGAGTTGTAATGGTACAGTGGGCAGTCTGGGGACCCTAACATTGGATAATTACCACAGATTGTTTTTATAGAAATTATGAGCTTATTGTAGATATATTTTGTTTTACTCATAATATGTCTTAAGACCTATTTTATTCTATTTGTTATTTGCATCTGTTTTTCCATGTCATATTTTAAGATTTTTTTAATTATTTATTATTATTTTTTATATTTATTATTGTATTCTCTTTTTATTTTGTTTTTTTATTAATCTTTATCTGTTTAATTGTTTATTATTGTTTTTATTATTATGTTGTGAGACACTTTTAGCTGCATTCCATATATGAAACATGCTATTTAAATAAAGTTAATTTTTATTATCATGATTATAATAATAATAATAATAATAATAATAATAATAATAATTATTATTATTATTATTATTATTTCTTCTTCTTCTTCTTCTTCTTCTTATTATTATTATTATTAATATTATATTGGACACTATAATAGCCATTATATTATACATTTATTATTACAAGGACGCTTTATAAATTAGCTTTTGAGACTTTTATGAGGTTCAGTGAATTAATTGTTTCACACTGTTCACATACTCAGATATTATATACCCTGTGATCAATAACCCAGAGCTCTAAGCACTGAACCACCACTGCATATACAGAAGTATACAAAGCTGTGAGTGTGTATTCAGTGCCCTCCATAAGGTTTGGGACAAAGACACTTTTACCTTGATTTCCTAGATTCCTTCAAATGAAAACAATAAAGTATTTCAGACATTAATTGAAGGGTTTTGTATTTGCATGTTGAAATTACATAACTTTTTCATACAGTGCCCCTCATTTTTAGACACCATAAGGTTTGGGACATTTGGCTGCACAGGTGTGCAGATTACTGATTACTCAGGTGTGTCCCACTGTGTTGTTACTGCAGGCATAAGATACCTAAACTTGCTTGTACATTTTTAAACACTGTAACTCACCTGGTCTTATTGCACAAAGTGTGACACCAGGGTGCTCTGTGTAAGCCAATGGAAAGAGCTGTGTTAGCATGCTGTGAATGGAGCATGCTGGGTAGTTCTTAACCGAGCGAGGTTGGGGTTGCACTGTTAGTACGTGTGTTATTGAAGTGAATATGTGCTGTGGGGTAGTGTAAGGAGGGATAAGTGTGGTGAGCATGGACTAGGCTGCAAGTATTATTGGTTAGAGTCATTCTGATAACCCAAAAATGAGTCCTGTTTACTTTAAGCTCCACCCATTCTGGACTGAGCTGTTGAACAAAGAGCTAAAATGTATAAAACAATCCGCCTCCACTGTGTCGACATTTTGTTGAAATTGTTCAACATGAGGACAAGAGCTGTGCCAATTAAAGGCAAATGAGCTATTATGAAGCTGAAAAACACAAAGAAAACCGTTGGGAAAATTGGTCAAACCTTGGGATGACCAAAACCAACTGTGTGGGCTAAGAAGAAAAAATACAGCTCATTAATTGCAAAGAGACTGGTAGGCCAAAGACATTATGAGGGGCTCTGTATGTGATTGTGCATGTGTACATGTGTGTGTACAATGTTCTGGAGAGTCTAGAGATGAAGCACACTTTTAGTCCCCATGTTAAAGAAGTTAAACAAACTTTCCACAGCCATTAAGTGAGGAACCCCCAGAGATTCTCATGCAAAGACATCCTTTGTATTAAATAACCCAGCGTGGGAAAAGTGTGAACTGTATAGCCTCTTATTTTTGCAAACGAAACATCACATTTGACCGAACTCCCTCAGAGAGTGAACTTATATACTCAGTCGACTCAGTTGATGGAGCTCCTTCTATTCTGGTCAAGGTCTTGCTTTTCAAGAATAATAAAAAGCTCAGCTTTTTAATTAAGCTTTTGCTCAGCTTTCAGAGGGAACACTGAAGCAAATGGCTCACAGAGGATGACATCTTTCATTCAGAGAAACGACTCTGTGTAAAAGTGGCCATTATTTAAAGGCCTATGCGGCCACAAAGGCCGACTGAAGATACAAAGACGCCACAATCCGCTGTGCATTAGCAGCAGCTGAACTTTGGTGCAGAGCAATTTTGGTGCCAATGCAGATCACAAACAGTCTGCAGACTTTTTGACACTTGAATTTCTTTCAGTCCATCACACTTTTCTAAACCTCGTTTGGTCACAGTCCAGATTGCCCTGGTCCATTGTACCTTTTGGCACCATGCCTAATGCCAGGCGTGGGCTGGATGAGGAATAAAGCCCCCCCTCCCTTAGCATTAAGCTGTGGAGCAGTGGAATTGTCTTTTCCGGAACGATGGATGGTGTTACATCCAATACATTTGGGTTGAGTGCAATCAAATACGCAAAGCAGTGCTACTCCAAAATCTAATTGAAAGCCTTCCCTGGACAGTAGAGACAGTTAGTCCAACAAAAGCAGGATCAAATCTTTTCTATTACCCTTGATTTTAGAAACAATGAATGAGGTGTCCTAATACTTTTGTCCACATAGTGTATATTTTTAACTTAAACATGTTTGGGATAATATTTTCCCCACATGATCATCACAGCAGCACTAAAACATCAACAGCAACAACCTGTTGGAAAGGTCTGATACACTACATGTCCAATTCTATGTGGACAGCCATGCTAATTAATGGATTCAGCTTCCCAAAGCTTGACCTCATAGACAAGCATTTCCAATCGAATGGGATGCACTGAAGCAGCTGGACACGAGCTTAGATCATACGCCCAAAGCTGAGCGTGGGCTAGAGGGGTATGAAAGCATGGTTTATGGTTTCTCTCAGTAGTTCTTAATCATGCTCCTGGAAAATTCCTGCTTTTGGCGTTTGGGCCCTCTCAGTGGTTCTTCCTCAGGCTCTTAGTGAGTTTCTCCATTTGAGTCTTGCTTCCTCTCAGTATTTCTTCCTAGAGAGGTTCATGTTCTGAGTCTTGGTTCCTCTCAGTGGATCTTCCTCAAGCTTTTAGAGAGTTTCCACTTCTGCATCTAGAATCTTCTCATGCTCTTAAAGCTTCTCTTTGTGAGTCTTGGTTCTTTTCAGTGGTTCATCTTCATGGTTTTAGGGAGTTTCTCCACTGGTTTCTCTCAGTGATTCTTTCTCCTGCACTTATGATGTTTATCTGTTTGAGTTTTGGTTCCTCTCAGTGGTTCTTAATCAAGTTCTTAGGGTGTTTCTCCTTGTTGTCCTTTTGAGTCTTGGTTTCTCTCAGCGGTTCTTTTTCAATCTCTTGTTGAGCTTCTCCTTTTGAGTGCTCAATTGTCTGCCTTTGCTACACTCATTAGGAAGTTGAATCCACATTTAAGAACAAGCTCTTGCTCTGAGTTTATCTGATCTCCTTATTCAGTTATTTCTTTATGTTTCAACTGTACAACGCGCTCTGAGGCAGAAGGAGAGAAGAATTACACCGTCAGAAATAGGGAAAAGGCTGAGATTGAATTCATTGCTAGGCTCCTGCTGCTGGTGATTATTGTTTCCTTGTTTTAATTACTAATATTTGTTACCACTCACATTCCCTATGTGTCAATTAACTCATCCAAATAGGGTACAGTAAATTAATTATTACATTTTCAATTAATTAAATCTGAAACAACAGTTGAGGCTCGCTGGAAACATAATTAACATGCTTTTATGCCCGCTCTCTATTGGCAGGCAAATAAATACCAATTATGCATGGGTAAATTATTCAACTGTAGGAAATAACATTAAAATTACCCAGCCTTAACCTGGGTCGGCCCTTAATTGTGTTTCCGAGCCTCATTATCTTAAAAGAGGTAAATAACAATATGATTACAACTCATCAGACCGGCCTTGCAGTGCTGTTCCAGCAGGCAGAGCAAGCCAAGTGTCGTCAGCGCTCATTAGCTAATGAACAGTGATTGGTATGAAATTACTTTATCCTTCTCTCTCTCTCTCTCTCTCTCTCTCTCTCTCTCTCTCTCCTTCTCTCTGTTAATCAACAGCATATGATTGTCAGGAGAAATATTTCACCCTGACAAACTCTTCAGCTCCATTTATTCTCTCATTTCTTCTTCTCTCTCTTTTTTCTCTGCAAAATTAAAGCAATATCTCATTTTCATAATGGGAACCATTGGAGGGCAATCTGCAGTCCAGCTTGTTTGTTCATAATCTAAATGCATTTATTCAGAATACCTTTGCGTGCTACACCTGCTTCTGTCTCTGGAGGAAAACACTCTGCTCTAGAGCAGAGGCAGGATTTAGAGGGGCTAGCTACAAGCTAATAATAATAATAATAATAATAATAATAATAATAGACAATGTGGTTAAAATAAGATTAGTAATAATAAAACCAGTTAATAATATTATATGTATTATATATGTAACAAATATATATATATATATATATATATATATATATATATATATATATAAGTAACTGTCACACACATGCATTACATGTGATTTTATTTTTGCATAATCAGTTCATGTTAGCTAGATAACACATAAGTAGTAGTAGTAGTGAGTAGTATGAGTAATGAATAGTTTACTGGTATATTGTTGATATAGTTACTAGCTAGCATAAATAAAGCCTATGCCAATTAAACTAATGCTAGCTTTGCTTGTTTCATTAATAGCTTTGCCCCAGTGGAATGTTTTTGGCATTTACCCCAGTAAATTAGGTCTAATGATGTCCCTGGTCCCTGATGTATTAAATACAGCCTCTGTAGCTATTTAAATATAAAACACTATGGGCCCAATTTTAGGCCTTGCGTGGCTCAAAACCTGCAAAAGTCCCTTGATTATTCATGGGTGTGTTTTGGGCGTAATGTGCAATAAACCAATCAGCGTGTCACTTGCCATTCCCTTGAAGAGCCAGGTGCCAGGTGCAGTCTGACTTTGGCAGATTGCTATTTCAATGGCGCAAAGCGGGGGTGTACGTGTGCCGGGCACGCGCCTGTGTTGACAATTCACTGCCAAGATAGCAATGAATGTCTGACTGTTGACGTCTGCCTAGGTTGTTTTCAGTCAGTGGAGCACCTGTGTTTTCTCCTGCCAAGATAGCAATACGCCAGAAAGTTACCTAAACACACCTCATTTCAGGACCACCATGCTCAGTGGCGTATATATAGTCGCAAGCACCATTGCTGTTTAAACGACGCAGGCATAAGGCGTGAAAATATACTGGCTGCCAGGTGTAAGATAGCAATGAGCATCACGACTAGCCTTGTGCAGGGTGTAAGATAGGGCCCTATATTTTCAGCAAAGCATAAGTAATCAATGTCCGCAAGACAGGGAGAGACTACAGGACAATGGGCAAGTACTCTTAGAAGAGGTGGATCTTCAGTCTGTGTTTGAAGACAGCGAGTGACTCTGCTGTTCACACACCCAGGGGAAGTTCATTCCACCAATTCGGTGCCAGGACTGAAAAAAGTCTGAATGCTTGTATTCTGTGCATCTTAAAGGATTAAGGGTTAAGGTTTTGACCATTGCTGTCAAGTACAGAGGGGCTGGTCCTATTATGGCTTTGTAGGCCAGTCTTGTAGGCCAGTTTTGAATCTGATGTGGGTAGCAGCTACAGGAAGCCAGTGAAGAGAACACAGCAGGGTTACATAGCTGAACTTAGAAGCGTTAAAGACAACCTGTGGCGCTGCATTCTGGACCAATTGCAGGGGTTGGGTGGTGTGCATAGGAAGACCAGCCAGGAGGGAGCTGCAGTAGTCAAGTCTTGAAGTGACAAGAGACTGAACAAGCACCTGGGTGGCTTCGAAGGCTGGAAGGGTTGAATTCTCTGGATGTTGTAAAGGAGAAATTGCAGTGTTGTGGGTGGGGACTGGAAATGACTACAATAGGAACAAAATGGGGAGGGATTGTACAGCCAAATGACAAAAATGAACTAGAATAAATATCCTCCAAGTGTTCTAGTAGGTTTGTGGTTTAGGAACTGCATGCATTGTATTGTTCTGTAGTGTTTCAAAATGAAGTACTGAAGTTTTAACAAAAAAGAAAACTTAGTGTAGTAAAAAAGAGTTGCTCACTCTGAGACACATACACATACACATCAGAGAGCCCCTGCGGTCATTCAGTCCGAAGATAAACTATGTGTGTGTGTGTATGGGGGGGATCAGGGATCTGAGTGCTTCTCCCAATGCTAAGGCCTGCCATGATCTATAGCCACTAAGTGCATTCTTCTACCAATCAGAGCCAATATCCCACACAACAGCAACGACAACATAGCCGTGTGAGCTCACAGAGCAGAACCACAATCCATATACTGCAGCTCCGCCTGCACTGTATCATCAGGAACAGGGCTCAGGACTTCAGGCAGGGTGTGTTACCCCTGAGCTTTTATGTGCGGCTTTGGAGAACATAAACCTTGTAGCACACACACAGCTGCCATGTAGATCCTCTCACTGTCTCACTGAGAGATATGATGAACCCCTGATCAACACTTTACTAACCTGATTAGACAGGTTCTTTACTGTGTCGCCTCATTTCTGTGAGAGAGTTTCCAGGTGTGATTAAAGATAATGGGCAGACCAGCGATTGTTTTCTTTTCTTTCTTCCATCAAAGAACTGATGTCTTTTCTGTTACATGCACTCTCTCTCTCTCTCTCTCCAACCATTACCCCAGTTAAAATGGGAAGCATTTTTTGCACAAAGCATTTGCACTAATAACTTTACTACCTCACTGGACTCAATATTTATTACGCACTGCATAATTTGCACACTACCGGCAATTATTTATTATTCTCTGTCTGTACTGTGTTGTGTTGTCTGTCTGCACTTGTATTGTGTTGCACTTGTGTTTTGTATGCACTGTCTATGTTGCACCATGGTCCTGGAGGAACGTTGTTTCGTTTCACTGTGTACTCTGTATGTAGTTGAAATGACAATAAAACCCACTTGACTTGACTTGACTTGATTTGAAGTACTGCAGATGAAAATGTTTATTGTGGTTCTTTATGTGGTTGACTAATATCTCCTATTCTAGTGTACAGGAGTGTTTTTTGAGGACTGTAAGGACTAATATCTCCTATTCTAGTGTACAGGAGTGTTTATTGAGGACTGTATGGACTATTATATCTCCTATTCTAGTGTACATGAGTGTTTATTGAGGAGTGTATGGACTAATATCTCCTATTATAGTATGTATATGAGTGTTTTTGAAGACTGTAAGGACTAATATCTTTTATTCTAGTGTATAGGAGTGTTTATTGAGGACTGTATGGACTAATATCTCCTATTATAGTATGTATATGAGTGTTTTTGAAGACTGTATGGACTAATATATTTTATTCTAGTGTATAGGAGTGTTTATTGAGGACTGTATGTACTAATATCTCCTATTCTAGTGTACAGGAGTGTTTATTGAGGACTGTATGGACTAATATCTCCTATTCTGGTATATATAAGAGTGTTTATTGAGGACTGTATGAACCCATATCTCATATTCTAGTGTACAGGAGTGTTTATTAACATTACATTTACATGATCTGCATTTAGCAGACGATCTTATACAGAGCGACTTACAAGGTTACAATGTGGGCCAATGTAGTGTCAGGAGTCTGGCCCAAGGACTACACTATTCTAGTGTATAGGAGTATTTATTGAGGGTGTTTATAGACTGATATATCCTATTCTAGTGTATAGGAGTGTTTATGAAGGTGTTTATGGACAAATATCTCCTATTCTAGACTGAATACACACCTCTTCCAAGTGTACTTAGGCAGTGTAGTGTAGTATCTTGGAGTATTTTGGTCTCCATAATGACTTTAGTATATGTATTTAGTAGTACTGAAGCTTAGAGGTATCTTTTGGATCCTATTCTATACAAACCAGCTACAGATATTTTCTGGATAAGAGCGTCTGCTAAATGCCTGCAATTGTCAATTTAATATCTCATAGTCCAGTGTTAGGAATGTTTAACCAAAAATAACCAAAAACACACACAAACCCAAACAAACACATTTTAAATGTACATAGATAAAAATATTGGGAACCAGACTGTGGCCACAGGGAGAACTCTGCATAGCAGCTAGAGGGGTTTTCCGTGGTTCATTTCATGTGTTTTATCTCTTCTGTAAATGTGTGTATATTCTGTCATGCTCTCTGTCCAATATTGCCCTAGAAAATGTAGACCATTTACCATTTTCTGAAAGCCTGTTGTGGGTAGTGACTTGGCCACCATGTGTGCCTTGAGATTATGCTTGATGAGTCATTATTCAGTGAATCAATTGCACCCTCTTGATTCATGAATTGGCTCCAGAGAGGTTTTCTGCCCAGCTTCACAATAAAGAGCTCTTTGTTTTCAACCCTTCTTCTTGATTCCAGCAATGCTACAGTATGGAGAATCTATTATATGTGCCTCCTGGATTCATGGAAAAGTAAATGTCATCTTTTTTATTTAATGTTGTCTGGATGTCCTTACCTTGTGCGGCTTATAAGTAATTTATTTTAAGTACATGTTAAAGACTTTAATTACAATTTCCTCCAAATTTTTAATCATACATTATCATGCATTAATTTTCTGACAAAGTATCTTAAGTTATTGTAACAGAACATTTATTCTCAACAATGCCTATCAACATTGATGTGCAGTGAAAATATTTTCACCATGGCATGTCCCTACTGTAACCGTGTGTCACAAGAAAGACACTACACATTTTTAATATTTGAATATTAATTAGTAAACAGCATGGCTATAATTCATGTACAGTGCCTCTATTATATATATATATATATATATATATATATATATATTTAATTTTATTAATGAAACCTCTGAAAATATTATTTGATATTGTTTTTATGTTTGTTTGGTTTTTTTTAGAATTTACAAATAAAAACTTTTGTTAAAGTGAAACTGATTTCTACAAAGTAAGTGTCAATTAATTAAAAATATTTAATGTAAAATAATTGGTTGCATAAATATTCACCCCCTTTAAATTGACTGACCTAATTCAACAGAGGTCCTGGCAGTTGGTGCTAGTATTCTCACAATTAGGGAAATGGAGATCACCTCAGTGCAGTCAATGTGTCTCCAGTGATCGTAGTATAACGGCACCTGTCTGGAAGGTCCAGTCGCTGGTTAATTAGTCTTCCTGGCTACAAATAGTCCATTAAGACAAAAGAACACTCCACAGAACTCAGAGAAAAGCTTATTGAAGGGTATACATCAAGGGATGAATACAAATGTATGTCCAAGTCTCTGAACATCCCCTGTAGTTTAGTTGAGTAATTCATCATTAAGAAATGGAAGGAATATGGGACATGTGTAAATCTGCCTGGAATAGGCTGTCCACACAACCTGAGTGACTGTGCAAAAAGCAGACTAGTGAGGAGGGGCCACCAAGACACCAAGACTGGACCTTCCAGACAGGTGATCTAAATTTCACTAATTGTGAGTCAACTAGTACCAATTACCTGGACCTTTTTACAGTATATATATATAATTAATTTTATTTTTTTTATTTGTAAAGTCATGTAAGACAAATTAAATTGCACATGATTTCATTTATAAAAGCAGTAAGGACACATCACAGTAAATATATTTTTATGATTGGGATTAGGTTTAGGTGTTACTGTTACTGTGATTAAGGTTAGAGTTATTGTGGTTGAGGTTAGGGTTAGGTGTAGGTCATTGTTTGAGTTTAAATGGTAATGAGCATGCTCTGCGAAACCTTTAAAGGCAGGCCAACTTAAAATAATACAGCAACTGATTACAATTATGTGTGTTTTTATAGTTAACTCAGCTTAGTTTAGTCAAAGGTTGTCCCAACTTATATATTTTTTCTTCTGCATCTCAGTTTGGTCCAAAACATGTCAAGTCAAGTCAAGTCAGATTTATTTGTATAGCTTTTTACAGCTGTTGTCGTCACAAAGCAGCTTTACATAATTAGTAATTAATAAAAGACAGAGACAGAGAATAAAGAAGAAAATAACATAAGATATGATGGATCTGGAAGGTTATTCAAGAGTTGGGGGGCTTTATAAGAAAAGGCTCTTCCCCATGCTGAGGTTTTCTCAATTTTGGGAACGAGTAAGAGTCCAGCACTTTGAACCTCAAAAGCATTAGTACATGATCTGCAGCTGAATCTGATTAAATACTGTATTAGATGATCTTATTAGATCATCTAGATCATTAGATGATCGTATTAGATAGTCTGTAGCTCCCCTCCTGCAATCTGTTTACCGTTGTTTCCCATCTTCAGGTTAGATCATCCCATTACCGCATTGGAGGCAGGCCTTCCTGACCATGGAGGGCTGTGGAATTGATTTGAACTCATGATATCCTGTCTCCTGACATGCATGGTAGTTAGACAGTTGTGCCGCCCTATAGCTGTATTATGTAGGCTTATATAATTTGGCTCTACAGGTCTAACTGCCTGTTCATCAATCCCAGCAAGGGATTGTTAAAAGTCTAGGTCTAGAGAGGCCATGTGATAGTGGGGTTCTAAGATGCAGATGGGAATAAACAGTAAACAAACTGAGGGGGAGGAGCTACAGACTAAAGATCTTTCACAACATTTAATCAGTTTTAACTGCAGCTTATTTACTAATGCTTTTGGGGCTCAACTTAACATAAAGTGTTGACCAAATGTGAGTTAGGAGTTAATTAAAAAAAAACAACCATCATAAGTTGGCCATTTTTTACAGTATGGCTTCAGTCATGTATATCATGTATAACAGTAAGCAATGGGCCTCATTCACCAATACCTTCCTAAGAATTTTATTCAATGTGTTTTTGTCTAGATCAGATTCATGGTGCATTTTTAAACTGCAGAATTGTTCACAGCTCTGATGGTGTAAAGCTATAGTCCATTGTCCTCATAAATTCAACACATCATTGAAGAATGTCAAAATCTTCGTGAAATCTGCTTGAGCGGTTTTTAAGAAGAAATGTCTTCTCAAGAATAATTGGGGAATAAAACCCAATGTCTTCACCACATGCTGCAGTAAGGACATGTCACGGTAAAGACTTTCCGCTGGTTTTTATTCTCAAACCTTTGACCTTCAGTTGCAGAAGCACCCAATTAAAAACCATATTTACATCGCATAGAATATGAAAACAATTTGTGGACTTCTCAGAGGCTAATGAGACTAATAAACACCCTGGGAGAGGCCCTCAGTCCACGTAGGGAGTTTGGAGGAGGTCAGCGGTAAATGTCGAACATGTTTACCCTTCAGAGGCGATCAGATTATCGCACTTAAAGCACCCGATGATAGCACAGCTCCAGCGCTGCAGTGTCCAGGCCTGCAGCTACCAGTTAATTGAATGGATGTGAAAAGTGTCAGTCTGAGAGGAAAAGGAGGGGAAGAGTGGAGAGAGGGGAGGGTAGAGGAGGGGAGGAAAGACGAAAGGAGGAAAGTAGAGGAGAGGAATTAGCATGTCCTTCTGTTCAGGCCTCTAGCTAGGAAAACAGTGAATTAAAATGAAGTGTGTGTGTGTGTGTGTGTGTGTGTGTGTGTGTGTGTGTGTGTGTGTGTGTGTGAAGAAGGAAGGGCAGGAGCAAAGGCATGGGCAGTTCTACCGGGGTGGCATAGAGTGGCAAATGCCACCCTAAAAGGAAGCCTTGCCCCAATTGGCAATTGAAAAAAAAAAAAAAAAGATGACCAATTAGATATTTACGAGCGTGAATCTCCGATGTTCGATTGTCGAATGTCTGATTGCAGTGAACGTGGCACAAGATGACGGCAAGAGACTGATTTGTTTGGAAAACTGAGTGTCACGAAGTGAGGGAGCCTGGAGTCACGAGGATAGGAGACACAAGAGGAAGGAGGTTAAAGGAAGGTAAGAAAAAGCAGGCAGAAGGAGAGAGAGAAGAAAAGGAAGAGGTGGAAGGAGAGAGAGAGAAGAGGTGAAAAGAGAGAGAAGAGAAGGAGAAGGTGGAAGGAGAGAGTGAAGAGGTGGAAGGAAAGAGAGAAGAGGTGGAAGGAGAGAGAAGAGAAGGAGAAGGTGGAAGGAGAGAGAGAAGAGGTGGAAAGAGAGAGAAGAGAAGGAGAAGGTGGAAGGAGAGAGAGAAGAGGTAGAAGAAGAGAGAGAGAAGGAAGGAGAGAGAGAAGAGGAGGAAGGAGAGAGAAGAGAAGGAGAAGGTGGAAGGAGAGAGAGAAGAGGTGGAAGGAGAGAGAGAAGAGGAGGAAGGAGAGAGAAGAGAAGGAGAAGGTGGAAGGAGAGAGAGAAGAGGTGGAAGGAGAGAGAGAAGAGGTGGAAGTAGAGAGTGAAGGAGAGAAGGAAGGAGAGAGAGAAGGAGAGAAGGATAAGGAGTCACGAGGATAGGAGACACAAGAGGAAGGAGGTTAAAGGAAGGTAAGAAAAAGCAGGCAGAAGGAGAGAGAGAAGAAAAGGAAGAGGTGGAAGGAGAGAGAGAAGAGGTGAAAGGAGAGAGAGAGAAGAGGTGGAAGAAGAGAGAAGAGAAGGAGAGAGAAGAGAAGGAGAAGGTGGAAGGAGAGAGAGAAGAGGTGGAAGGAGAGAGAAGAGAAGGAGAAGGTGGAAGGAGAGAGAGAAGAGGTGAAAGGAGAGAGAGAGAAGAGGTGGAAGAAGAGAGAAGAGAAGGAGAGAGAAGAGAAGGAGAAGGTGGAAGGAGAGAGAGAAGAGGTGGAAGGAGAGAGAAGAGAAGGAGAAGGTGGAAGGAGAGAGAGAAGAGGTGGAAGGAGAGAGAAGAGAAGGAGAAGGTGGAAGGAGAGAGAGAAGAGGTGGAAAGAGAGAGAAGAGAAGGAGAAGGTGGAAGGAGAGAGAAAAGAGGTGAAAGGAGAGAGAGAAAATGAAGAGGTGGAAGGAGAGAGAGAAGAGGTGGAAGAAGAGAGAAGAGAAGGAGAGAGAAGAGAAGGAGAAGGTGGAAGGAGAGAGAGAAGAGGTGGAAGGAGAGAGAAGAGAAGGAGAAGGTGGAAGGAGAGAGAGAAAAGGTGGAAGGAGAGAGAAGAGCAGGAGAAGGTGGAAGGAGAGAGAGAAGAGGTGGAAGGAGAGAGAAGAGCAGGAGAAGGTGGAAGGAGAGAGAGAAGAGGTAGAAGGAGAGAGAGAAGAGGTAGAAGAAGAGAGAGAGAAGGAGAGAAGGAAGGAGAGAGAGAAGAGGAGGAAGGAGAGAAGAGAAGGAGAGGAGGAAGGAGAGAAGAGAAGGAGAGAAGGAAGGAGAGAGAGAGAAGGAGAGAAGGATAAGGTTATTGTTGTTAAATGTCTCTTCTTTTGTAAATACAGTATAAATCTGTTCTACTGAGCTACTGAGGGATAAATGGAGAGAATGTGTGATCTGAGTAAACAGTAAAAGCGATGTCCAGCAGCTTGTTTGAGAGCCATGATCCATTTATTTCTCGTGTATTTATGCTTAGTACAGCTCAGTCCATAGATCTTCATGTGTGAGTTTTTTTTTGGATAGTTTCTACCACTTACTCTTTCTCTCACATCTACCATTCATCACCTGTCTTACCTTAATGCCTTTCCTTTGGTAATGCCCACCTACAGTAGTGATACCATACTTCTCTCTCCTATTAAGTGAGATCACATTGTATGGTCACTTTTCCCTAATAGTTTCATGTGAAACTTCAAATGCAAGACATCGATTGCATGAGATTAAGTTTGTCTGTATGAGTTTGTAAATGGCAGCCTGTGCCCTTTTATAGTGTCTACATACTATTTCTCATCAAACTGTGATTAAATTCACTATATATACGTCTGTCATATGTTACCACCCCTCAAACATTCTGAAAAAGAGGGAACAGAGAGAAGAAATGAGGAATGATGGAGGAAACCCAATGAGTGAAGAAGAGAAAGGAGCTCATGCTGATCAATGGCTGCTGCCTGTCTAAACTGCAGTAATGAACTGGGCTGGCAGCCTACCCACAATGCCCAGCACCTGGGGGATCTACACAGCTAATTGAGGCAATTCACATTATGTCTGATTGATTGTGTGTGTAAGTTCATAAGTGTGGAAGGAATGAGCACAAACATTGGTGTGTATTGTTGCTTGTATGGAGTGTCTATGGTTGTCTGTGTGAGTGTGTGTAAATGCTACTGTGCTCCATTTGAATTTAACCCAAATTTAACCAATGAAGAGTGATTCAGGGTGGGTTAGGGGTGACCCTACCTAGACCTACACTTAACCTCAGCCACAATAACCATAATCTTAATCACAGTAACAGTAAATCTAAATCTAAATCTAACCCTAAATTTCATCTCAGTGACCTACACCTAAACCTAACCTCAGTAACCTACATCTTACCCTAACCTCAGTAACCTACACTTTACCCTAACCTCAACCACAATAATCATAATCTTAATCACAGTAACAGTAACACCTAAACCTAATCCCAATCTTAACCTTAAGTACCCTAGGTCTTTATATGACTGCAGAGACTGCCTCACCGTCCGAGCAGGATAAAAATACTCTACACCAAAATGTAACCTTAACCATGGCAACCTGCACCTAAATCTAACCCTAAATTTAATCTCAGTAATCTAAACCTAAACCTAACCCTATGTTCAGCCTCAGTAACCTACATCTAAATGTAACTCCAATCTTAACCTTGGTAACATGCAAATAATCTTAACCATGCCGTTGCTGCCAGTAATATACACCTGAATCTAATCCTAACCTACGCCTAACCTTAACCTCAGTAATCTACACCTAAACCTTACTCTTACTGTAGCCTCAGTAATCTACACCTAAACCTTAATCTTACTGTAGCCTCAGTAATCTACACATAAACCTTACTCCTACTGTAGCCTCAGTAATCTACACCTAAACCTTACTCCTACTGTAGCCTCAGTAATCTACACCTTAACCTTACTCTTACTGTAGCCTCAGTAATCTACACCTAAAACTTACTCTTACTGTAGCCTCAGTAATCTACACCTAAACCTTACTCTTACTGTAGCCTCAGTAATCTACACCTAAACCTTACTCCTACTGTAGCCTCAGTAATCTACACCTAAACCTTACTCCTACTGTAGCCTCAGTAATCTACACCTTAACCTTACTCTTACTGTAGCCTCAGTAATCTACACCTAAACCTTAATCTTACTGTAGCCTCAGTAATCTACACCTAAACCTTACTCTTACTGTAGCCTCAGTAATCTACACCTAAACCTTAATCTTACTGTAGCCTCAGTAATCTACGCCTAAACCTTACTCTTACTGTAGCCTCAGTAATCTACACCTAAACCTTACTCCTACTGTAGCCTCAGTAATCTACACCTAAACCATACTCTTACTGTAGCCTCAGTAATCTACACCTAAACCTTACTCTTACTGTAGCCTCAGTAATCTACACCTAAACCTTACCCTAAATGTAACCTCAGTAACCCACACCTACACCTAATCTTAACCTCAGTAACCTTCACCTACACCTAATCTTAACCTCAGTAACCTTCACCTACACCTAATTGTAACCTCAGTAACCTTCACCTACACCTAATCTTAACCTCAGTAATCTACACCTAGACCTAAACCTAACCTCAGTAACCTTTACCTACACCTAATCTTAACCTCAGTAACCTTCACCTACACCTACTTATAACCTCAGTAACCTTCACCTACACCTCATTGTAACCTCAGTAACCTTCACCTACACCTAATCTTAACCTCAGTAATCTACACCTAGACCTAAACCTAACCTCAGTAACCTTCACCTACACCTAATCTTAACCTCAGTAATCTACACCTAACCCTAAATGTAACCTCAGTAACCTACACCTACACCTAGTTCTAACCTTAAATAAGAAAACCTAACCCTAAATGTAACCCCAGTAACCTACACCTAAACCTAATCCTAAACTTAACCGCCATATCCTACACCTAAAACTAACCTTACCATTAACATATTACCAAGACTTAAACCTAGTCCTAACTTCAGTAATTTACACCGAAACCTAACGATAAATGTAACCTCAGTAATCTTGACCTCAGTAATTAATTTAGTCTCAGTAACGTACACCAGAACCTTATTCACAATTTACTCTTCAATTTGTTCCTAAACAACCTGCTTTGAACTGAAGTCCAGAAAATTGTTCTCACACTTTCATGTTCTCCAAACAATGTGAGGACATTTGGACCACTACTGGGGTAGTAGTACATATTCACACACATACACACACACACACACACACACACACACACACACATATCTACACACACAGAAAGGCACTATATACTCCTTCTCCTAACAGTCTGTGCCCTCATTTACTTTCAGGCCTTCTTGCCCACCAAAACAACAGGAAGAAAAAGCGCAGCTCATTAATAACACTGCCTTCACCTTTTTATGTGACCGCAGAGACCGCCTCATCGTCCGAGGAGGATAAGAATCGATACTTTTATTTGGAACTCAGCCGCACAGTGAAAAATGGTGCGAATATGAGTTAGCTAATTGAGACGAATCTGTGTGCTCGCGGGGTCAATTTCGCCACAGCGATCTGAGAAACTCTCCGCTCAGCCACCAATCTCGCTCTCTCTTGCTCTCCCCTTTTTTCCCCTGCCTCGCTCGCCCTCATATTTGTCATGTAGTGTCAGTGGGATAAGAAATCCATGGCTGGGAGCAGCGGAGGTGTGTAATAGATTCGTGGTGCTATGACCTCTGTCCCATCGAGCCACAGAGAGACGTGGCGGACTCATTAACGGTGTAATACAGGGTGACGGAGCGCCACCTACCCAGCTCCAATTTATCACGCCGGCGCGAGTGTTTAACTGAGGCCCGATCGATAGTACAGGAGTTAGGTTGTGCTGCGTGTCATCATTTTAATGAAATATAGATTTGAGACTATTAAACAGCTTGCTTGGGCCCTGGTCGCACGAGAGCATGTGAGACAAGGAGAGAGAAAGAGTGGCTCACTTTTTCAGAGCTAAATAAAGTCATCCATTTAAAAAAAGAGAGAGAGAAATCAATAAGAGGGGAGGCTAACTCACACCTCACCAATGTGAGCACTGTTCCTCGCAGGCCAGGATAATAAATCAAGGTGAAGACATCGGAGCACAGTGGCTTCAGTGTGCCTTTAGGCAGAACAGGCATTATAAGAATAGAGAGAGTTTTCTAGAACTTACTTCATTGATCACTGTGTATTAAAGTGACAGTTCAGCAAGTCACACACCATGCTTTTCCATTACAGCTGTTAGGAATGAGCACAAGCACGCTGTACAGCTAAAAACAGCGGTAGCCTGAAGCCTGGTTCCAGTCTTGTGTCCAAAGGCCTACCTTGTACTTCCGCTCACTGGTTACGTTATTAGAAACATCCACTTTGTACTCCTACTCTTTGGCCACTTTATTAGAAACACCTAAATTTACTTCCACTCACTGGCCACTTTATTAGAAACACCTGTCTCGTGCTTCCACTCACTAGCCACTTTATTAGAAACACCTGTCTTGTACTTCAATTCACTGGCCACTTTATTAGAAACACCTGTCCTAATGCTTCCACTCACTGGCCACTTTATTAGAAACACCTGTCCTAATGCTTCCACTCACTAGCCACTTTATTAGAAACACCTGTCCTAATGCTTCCACTCACTAGCCACTTTATTAGAAACACCTGTCTTGTACTTCCACTCACTGGCCACTTTATTAGAAACAGCTACCTTGTACTTCCACTCACTGGCCACTTTATTAGAAACACCTGTCTTGTACTTCCACTCACTGGCCACTTTATTAGAAACACCTGTCCTAATGCTTTCACTCACTGGCCACTTTATTAGAAACACCTGTCCTAATGCTTCCACTCACTGGCCGCTTTATTGGAAACAGCTACTTTGTACTTCAACTCACTGGTCACTTTATTAGAAACACCTGTCTTGTACTTCAATTCACTGGCCACTTTATTAGAAACACCTGTCTTGTGCTTCCTCTCACTGGCCACTTTATTAGAAACACCTGTCTTGTGCTTCCACTCACTGGCCACTTTATTAGAAACACCTGTCTTGTGCTTCCTCTCACTGGCCACTTTATTAGAAACACCTGTCCTAATGCTTTCAGTCACTGGCCACTTTATTAGAAACACCTGTCTTGTGCTTCCACTCACTGGCCACTTTATTAGAAACACCTGTCTTTTTCACTGCCTGATGTCTGAGACACAGTTTCACCATTATTCTTCCATATCCCACATTCCATATACAAATCAGAAGACACATGGTGTTGGTGGCTTCACTGGTGGGTTTGGATGGTAAATAAAGTGGCTATATTTGTGTTGTAGTCATGGTGACACCTGGCTCCATTCACCCCAACTGTAAAGAAATCAGTCATTAATTTTCTGTACAATGAACCATTTCACAGCAGACACCCACTCTGAATGACTGTTTACCTCCCAACCACTGAATTATGCAGACAGTTTGAAAAATTGATAGAGTTCCCTTTTAAACTGCCGAGATTATTACATCCTAAGGCGAATTATAAACTTGATGAGTTATTTTTAGAGAAAATGGTAATAAAGTTTTTTTTTTCTCCTACCTCTAAACCACTGTACAAAAATGGTTCTCTAAAGGTTCCTTCGTAAAGATTATGGTTCTAAATGCTGGTTAAAGTTTCATTTTTTATATATGACACTACAATACAACACTCGTAGACAGAAAGGTGATATAGCGATGCAACAGATGAAGCACTTAGGTTCTATAAAAACCCAAATTTCCCATTAAAAAATGGTTCTTTACAGCACCAAAAAGAGTTCCACCGTCGTTATTTAAACACAACACTCCCAAATAAAGTGTTCTTTGAGCGATACTTTAGAAGAACCACTTTTGGACTGAGAAAGAACCATGTTTGTAATAGAAATGACGTGAAGGTGAAGCACTTTTTTAAAGCTTCATTAATGTAAATGTTCTTTACTAATTTAAAGGGCATACATCTCTTTTACAAACATTCCTCATGAAACCAAAAGTTTTCTATGGTTTCCTCCTTATACACCTCCCATGACAATCCAACTTGTGCAGTCTCTTTTTAATAGTAGATGCTGTTCTTTGAAATTAACTGTGGCAAGAGCCACCTGTAGATCCTCTGATGACATTTAGGATTGTTGGAGACTTCGGGCTGCCCGGCACTCTAAACGCTGAGCCACCCCTGCCCCAGTTGTTGCACTAACCTCAACCCTAAACCTAACCCAACCTTATCCATAACCTAACCCTAACCTCAACCCTAAACCTAAACCAGCCTTACCTATAACCTAACCCTAACCTCAACCCAAAACCTAACCCAGCCTTACCTATAACCTAACCCTAACCTCAACCCAAAACCTAACCCTAACCTCAACCCAAAACCTAACCCAGCCTTACCCATAACCTAACCCTAACCTCAACCCAAAACCTAACCCTAACCTCAACCCAAAACCTAAACCTAACATTAACCCATTACCTAACCCAAACCTCAACCTAAAACCTAAGCCTAACTCAACCTAATCCTGACCCTCATCCTGGCTCTTTCATTTGAACCTAATATCATTCTGCTCCAGTTCCAGACTGGTGTCAGCAGCAGGTCTATTGCAGCTGGTTGAGGATGTTGAGCTGGTCTGTATTAGACCTGTTAGATGATCAGTGATTCTTAGGTGAACATCTATAGATCTGAACTTGGACTTTTGGAACTTTCAGTCGACTAAGTGTGCTGATGCAGCTTCACTGCTGCTTCATCACTGATATGGTGGTGATCTGATTGTCTGAGATCTGATAAGTGGTTATTTCATCTAAAAAGGAACCACACCCCATAAAGTGCCACCATTTCACTGGTTGCTTTGTAACATTCTGGGCCCTGTTTTAGTGGTCTTTAGGCGAGCCATCAACCGCTTACCATGCAGCTTGATTTAGATCATAATAATGGGAAAAGTAGGCCTTGCACGGCTCAAAACTCGCAAAAGGCATGCGTTAAATCTCTTTGCGTTAAATCTTAATTATTCATGGGTGTGTTTTGGGCGTAATGTGCAATAAACCAATCAGCATGTCACTCGCCATTTCCCTTAAGAGCCAGGTGCAGTCTGACTTTGGCGGATTGCTATTTCAATGTCGCAAAGCGGGGGTGTATGAGCATCGGGCACACGCCCATGTTGACAATTTACTGCCATGATAGCAATGAATGTCTGACTGTTGACGTCTGCCTAGGTAGTTTTTAGTCAGTGGTGCTCCTGTATTTTCCATTGCCAAGATAGCAATAAGCCAGAAAGTTACCTGAACACACCTCATTTCAGGACCACCAAGCCCATCGGCATAGATATATTTGCAAGCACTGTGGCTAAGGCACGTAAGGAGTGTAAGATAGCAATTAGCATCGCAACATGCCTGTAAGATAGGGCCCTCTCTGAGTTGCATCAGTACATTGTGCATAAGGACGATGGGAGAACTATATTTAGTATATTGGTCAAATCTTTTAGTCACATATGTACAAATTCCTCCTGAGACCAGGCTGAAAAGAAGCCCTTTTTGATTAATAGTGTGTAGAGGTGGTGTTTGCAGGCCAGTGTTATTGATGTGATGAGATAAATACAGTCATAACTACCCACACTTTTGCCATCTGTTGGACAGCCCTAGTAACTAGTCTCCATTTACACTGTTGTGTGGATTTCTACTGTATAAAATGCAACAATATTGTGTGTGTGTGTGTGTGTGTGTGTGTGAAGTGTGTGTGATGATTCCAGGGAAGACGCTTTGCTGTGATTGCAGTGCTCTCATGTCAAGTGCAATGATGTCTGCACACAAAATCATAAACACGTCCACGACTGTCAGCCTCGGGCAGGAACGGCGCCGACCAGAGCTGTCACAACAGACACAAACACACAGACACACACATACACACACACACACACACGGGTACACACAATTAATCATCACAATCCATCATAGGGGCATCAATTATAGACGAAGCTTGACATCCAATGAGCGCTGCAGATGCTATCAAGTGTCGTAATGCTTGTGTCAGAAAGAGAGAGAAAATGGGAGAATGGGAGCGGGAGGATGACGGAGTGAGTGATGGTGTGTGTGTATGTGTGTGGTGTGTGTGTGTGTGTGTGTAAATGGCCATCATAAAGCCCGTTGACTGGCCAGTAAAAGCCCAGTGGACAGTTAAGTGGAATAAATGGGCCTGTGACAGCAGGCCGAGACACTAAGTCAGTCATCTCTAGAACAACGAGGCGACTAACAGCCTATTTCACACACTCAGTCATATATAGACACACACACACACACCTCCTAAACAGTCCTGTGTGAAATCATAACTCTGTTATTTCCTCTGTTGTATCGGATTGTAGAAAGACTCTCGGGGACAGAGGGTCAGTGATATGTGTCCGGCCTCAGAGACTGAAGGAGAGTGAGGGGACGGCAGCGGTTGTAATGCGACCAGTTTAAATGCATCCACAAAGCTGTGAAGGCCTGCAGGGCTTTCCAGCGTGTCGCATGTAATGCAGACAGCCGAAGCACTCTCAAAGTGTGTGTGTGTTGTCTCCATTTTCATGATGGTAATATCATAACAGCCACAACAAGACAAGAATAGCTACCACTTCAGCATTTTAGAAGAAAATGTACTGAAATCTGTCCTGACATTATGTCCAAATGTTTGTGGACGCCCCTTTTAATAAATGCATTCAGTACTTTAGGTTGCATTCATTGCTAACACAGATGTACACATGCACACACACACACACACACACACACACACACAGCTTGTCTAGTCCCTGTACTGCCAATAGATTAGGACTTTCTTGAGCAGATAAACATAAACATATTAGAACCATGTCTAAAGCCAGGGATATAATGCCTCCCAGTTGAGCTGTGGAACAGTGGAATTGTGTTCTCTGGAATGGTGGTTGGCGCTCCATCCAGTACTTTTGGGATGGGTTGGAGGGTTTGGGATGAAGTTGGGTGGTGAAAGAAGTTCACTTTGGTTCTTCTGTGTGTTTAATGCTACCTGATAATAAAACACAGTATATCCACAATATATTATTGTCCAAAACTACCTTGCTGTGAATGTCCAGTTTTGTCCAAAGTAGACATGGGTTTCTGATATTACCAAAGTAAGTTAATGCTATTTAGTTCACAAACTCCGAAAAAAACTCTTGTGCTCTTGTCCATCGGCAAAATGAGCAACATGGTGTAACATGCATGGTTTAAAGAAAAACAGTGTGAAATTGCACTGAATCAAAGCTACGAAGCAGATATGTTTATTTCCAGTAGATGTATAGTATAGTTACCTGACTAACAGTTAATTTACAAGTAAATAAGCTCATTAGAAAACAACCCACATCTAGCCTTCTATTAAAACCTGGGAGAGACTGTGAAACTGTGAAAGCCATTATGAGGTTATTGTGTCTGTTTTAGAAATGTAGTTAATTCAGTTAATTAAGTTGACAATAAAGGAAAGCCAGAATATTGCAACAGAAACTATACTATTAAAAATGATAGTGGCCATACAGTTAAACACAATATATCTATTCTATTAAAAAAATAACAGCTATCATTCCTTTAGCAGAAACTGCAAAATGGTAGTGACCCTACCAATAGATACAGTAGACACCACAACACGGTAGTGACCCTACCAATAGATACAGTAGACACCACAACACGGTAGTGACCATACCAATTGCAGTAGTGACCATACCAATCTATACAGTAGAAACCACAACATGGTAGTGACCATACCAATATATACAGTAGACACCATAAAACAGTAGTGACCCTACCAATATATACAGTAGACACCACAACACGGTAGTGACCATACCAATAGATACAGTAGACACCATAAAATGGTAGTGACCCTACCAATAGAGACAACTGAGACCATACCAATTGCAGTAATGACCATACCGGGGCAGTGGTGGCTCAGCGGTTAGAGCTCCGGGCTCCGATAACAGGGTTGTGGGTTCGATTCCCGGGCTCGGCAAGCTGCCACTGTTGGGCCCTTGGGCAAGGCCCTTTACCCTCTCTGCTCCCCGGGGCGCTGGAGTTGGCTGCCCACCGCTCTGGGTGTGTGTGTGTGTACTCCCTGCCCCTAACACATGTGTGTGTGTGTGTGAGTGTGTGTTCACTACCAGATGGGTTAAATGCGGAGGACACATTTCGCTGTACAGTGTACAGTGACAAATACGTGCACCTTTACCTATACAGTAGGCACCATAACATGGTAGTGACCATACCAATAGATACAGTAGACACCATAATACAGTAGTGACCATACCCATAGATACAGTAGACACCATAATGCCATAATAGTGATTTACATCTGTAATCAAATCCTCTCTCTGTATTTACATTCATTTAGATGTAGATAGATGTTTGTATATGAAATAATCATATACTTTAGTTGCCTTATGTGGCCTTACAGGATTTTTGATGTTGCTGAGTTTACCAGTGTGGGCCTTCTTTTTAACAATCTACCAGATTGTTGATTTGGTTCTGTTAGAATTTCTGGATTTCTGATGGATCTCTCAGTCTAAAGATGGCCTCCTTCACCTACATCAAGTGAGATTTCCCATAAATGGCTTCCAAATACAAATTCAACACTTGGAATCCAGATCTCCAGATCTTTTATATTATTATTTGTCACAAAATGCTGCTTAGAAGATACCTGGCTGGAGGGAGTGTGTAAAAAGGCCATAGTTCCTAAGCAGTTAATACAAGTTTGTTATAAAACTCCTTCAGTTAAAGCTAAAAGTCTACACATATGTTGAGGTGGTGTACAGAAGCAATATTACATAAATTGTGCCACTGTCCAAATACTTATGCACCTGACAGTATATCACCGCTATCCTGCAAAAACTGGGTATCTGCATTTTTAAAATTTCATGATGAATATATCAATAGAAATGCTCCGAAATGACTAGGAATAACAATTGTTACATTGACTTCCATTGAAAGTTAAATATAAAGTATGGAGATACAAGGTTTTTGAGTGACAACGATGGTATGCAACTTTCTTAGATTTCCACTGTGAACATAAACAATATGTCCACATGAAAGCTCAAGCCCAAGCACATACACACACACATGCACACACACACACACACACACACACACATGCAATAAGCACCTGAATGACAATAATGGCACGTGGAGTGGTGATAACATTTTGCCTGATTATTCCAATTAGCACACACAGCTGGAGGGGAAAATGAATTCGGGAGCACAGTCGATTCTGTCTATTTACAAACACGAATAAATGCAGCTGTCTACCTGCTGATTGCAAACCGTGCCAGTGTATGTATGTGTGTGTTTGTGTGTGTTTTTTGGATAAGGGTCTGAATCCCCCCTCAGCCTGCAGCTTTTTTTCCTCCAGTCAACAGCCCTCCTGCTGATCCTCATTTATCACCAGGTTAAACAGGAGAACAAATGATATTTATTAAAGTCTCAGTGAGCAGTAGCCTGATCCTTCAGTCCTGAACCTCACACATGGATGCATGTGGAGCTGTCACAGCAGGAGTTTACCTCTGTGCATTAGTATCTTCTACATTTACAGGTAGGAGAAGATGGGAAGAGGTTCCCTCCTGATGCTATTAATGTACTGTAAACATACTGTATTTGTTCATGAATTCCTCCAATCCTGTTCACAGTTAGGGGATTTAACCTCTTAAAAAAACCTATGGCCTGGTGGTGGGCCGAAAAGTGTTATTACAAACTACCAAAGAATACCAAATAATGTTTGTACAGAAGTCCCTGTAGTTACTGAATAATGTGTCTTAGTGTGTAATAAGCCCTGGAGTGTTAATAGGTTAATTTTAGGCAAATTTTGTTATGGCAGAAAACTGACAATACCACCACAGACTGTCTTATTATTGAGGCAAAATAATCTATTATCTACTGAAGGAAGATAAGGATTCTCCCCGGGGAGAATCCTGAATTAATATCTATCTGATTTGTTTTTTACAGAATAAAAATATAAACCAAGCAGCAACACATTTAACTGATATTTGGTGCATGTACCTAAATAGGTAACAGTCCAGGCCTGGTTGGTGCACATTAGACCTTTAAGCTTTAGCTTATAGTTCCACTCTTCTTCTGAGTTGCTCAGTACTCAGTACCTCAGAAATGTTCTGATGGAACAGATCTCAGGAAAGTCATCATCCAGATCAAATTTCAAAATTAGTCAGAGTATAACAAACTAGGGAATGTGTTGAGAATAGATTTGAGTCCATCATGGCTCAAAGGGGACAGTGGTGGCTCAATGTTCAAAGCTCTGGGTTATAGATCACAGAGTTGTGAGTTGGATGTCTGAGTTTGTTAAACTGTTGACCTCTTGAGCCTTTAACCCTCTGTGCTCCAGGTGTATTAGAGCATGAACAGGGTTTAAAATGTGCATTACAAATGACTGATTATCTAATGTAATCCAATGAATTACTGTTTTAAAGTAACAGAATCTAAATACTTTCCATTATTTTTAGATTGCTTGTCTTTTTAAAGCCAGACATATGAATTCAAATGAAAAATGTAACGTATGATATCACATCAACAGTTTAACTGCACCAAAAAACAACTGAACAACTGAAAAACAAAACAGATGGCATTTCTGAAACTGCTGGATTTCATTCATTCATTTCATTAAGTCGTCGACACAGTGATACTAGCTTTAAGAATAATGTGAAAACTGGTGTTTTAAAATAAGCTTATTTGCAAGTGAATGATAAAACCTAACAACATTATGTGCAGTAACCTCACTGCCCAGCAAGGATAACATTTTATTTATGCATTTTACCCATTTGTGGTAGTGAACACACATACAGTGCATCCGGAAAGTATTCACAGCGCTTCACTTTTTCCACATTTTGTTAGGTTACAGCCTTATTCCAAATTGTATTAAATTAATCTCTTTCCTCAAAATTCTACACAAAATACCCCATTATGACCATGTGAAAAAAGTTTTCTTGAGAGTTCTGAAAATTTATTAAAATTAAAAAACAAAGAAATCATATTTACATAAGTATTCACAGCCTTTGCTTAATACTTTGTAGAACCACCCTTGGCAGCAACTACAGCCTCAAGTCTTTTTGAATATGATGCCACAAGCTTGGCACACCTCTCTTTAGGCAGTTTTGCCCATTCTTCTTTGCAGTACCTCTGAAGCTCCATCAGGTTGGATGGGAGACGTCTGTGCACAGCCATTTTCAGATCTCTCCAGAGATGTTCAATCGGATTCAAGTCTGGGCTCTGGCTGGGCCACTCCAGGACATTCACAGAGTGGTCCTGAAGCCACTCCTTTGAGATCTTGGCTGTGTGCTTCGGATCGTTGTCCTGCTGAAAAATGAACCGTCGCCCCAGTCTGAGGTCAAGAGCGCTATGGAGTAGGTTTTCATCCAGGATGTCTCTGTACATTGCTGCATTCATCTTTCCCTCTATCCTGACTAGTCTGGCAGTTCCTGCTGCTGAAAAACATCCCCATAGCATGATGCTGCCACCACCATGCTTGACTGTAGGGATGGTATTGGCCTCGTGATGAGCAGTGCCTGGTTTCCTCCAAACATGACGCCTGGCATTCACACCAAAGAGTTCAATCTGTCTCATCAGACCAGAGAATTTTGTTTCTCATGGTCTGAGAGTCCTTCAGGTGCCTTTTGGCAAATTCCAGACGGGCTGCCTTGTGCCTTTTACTAAGGAGTGGCTTTCGCCTGGCCACTCTGCCATACAGGCCTGATTGGTGGATTGCTGCAGAGATGGTTGTCCTTCTGCAAGGTTCTCCTCTCTCCACGGAGGAACGCTGGAGCTCTGACAGAGTGACCATCGGGTTCTTGGTCACCTCCCTGACCAAGGCCCTTCTCCCCCGATCGCTCAATTTAGATGGCCGGCCAGCTCTAGGAAGAGTCCTGGTGGTTCCAAACTTCTTCCATTTACGGATGATGGAGGCCACTGTGCTCATTGGGACCTTCAAAGCAGCAGAAATTTTTCTGTATCCTTCCCCAGATTTGTGCCTCGAGACTATTTTGTCTCGGAGGTCTACAGACAATTCCTTTGACTTCATGCTTGGTGTTTGCGCTCTGACATGCAGTCAACTGTGGGACCTTATATAGACAGGTGTGTGCCTTTCCAAATCATGTCCAATCAACTGGATTTACCACAGGGGGACTCCATTTAAGCTGTAGAAACATCTCAAGGATGATCAGTGGAAACAGGATGCACCTGAGCTCAATTTTGAGCTTCATGGCGAAGGCTGTGAATACTTACGTAAATGTGATTTCTTAGTTTTTTATTTTTAATAAATTTTCAGAACTCTCAAGAAAACTTTTTTCACATGGTCATAATGGGGTATTTTGTGTAGAATTTTGAGGAAAGAAATTAATTTAATACAATTTGGAATAAGGCTGTAACCTAACAAAATGTGGAAAAAGTGAAGCGCTGTGAATACTTTCCGGATGCACTGTACATATACTAGTCAAGTCAAGTGGGTTTGAGTGTGTGTGTGTGTGTGTGTGTGTGTGTGTGCATGGAACAGAAAAAAACAAAAACAAAACAGCAGTTCAGTCTCTGGAGTTGAGAAGTCTGATGGCTTGGGGGAAGAAGCTATTGCAGAGTCTGGTCATGTTGGACCGGATGCGGCGATACCTACTTCTTGATGGCAGGAAGGAGAACAGTCTGTGTGAAGGGTAGGTGGAGTCAACCACAGATGCAGCGGGCAGTGTACATGTCCATGATGGAGGGGAGAGAGACTCAGATGATCCTCTCATCTGTCCTCACTAGTGAACTAGGGGCAGTGCACACACACACACCCAGAGCGGTGAAAAGCCAACTCCAGTGCCAGGGGAGCAAAGAGTTAAGGGTTAAAGGCCTTACTCAAAGGCCCAACAGTGGCAGCTTGCTGAGCCTGGGTATCAAACCCACAAGCCTGTCATCAATAGCTGAACCACCACAGCCCTTTTTCAAGTCAACCAACATTATGGTTTAAGCCCTTAAACGTGTTAAAAGTGTTATTACAAACTTCTACTACCAAAGAATAGCCCCACTACTTTATACAGAAGTGCCTGTAGTTACTGAAAAATACACCTTTAAAGGTTAAAGAACCTACGCTTGATGTAACGGTTCTTTACCAATTTAGGGGTTCTTCATATACTCACTAATTTCTTTTACAAACATGGTTCTTTATGGAACCAAAAGTGGTTATTTTATGACATCCCTTAAATAACATTTATTTGTGAGAGTGCACATTTACAGAACATGTATCAGACACGGTATAAAGAAGCGTAAATGTGCAGAGCAATGAATAATGTATGCAAAGTGCTGTTTAAAACACAGTGCCACGGGGTCATCTGGCTACGACTGCTGATGGAAAAAGGCAAAAAGTGCTGATCAGTTGTCACTAATATCATGCCATGTTTCCATTAACAAAGAGCACAGACAGCAAGTTTCTGCATTCTTTATCAGCTCACTGTAAAATGACAAAACCCCAAGATCATGCCTTTCTGAAAGAGCCATGATGCTAAGCTCTGCTGTGAAGGGTTTGAAATTTCCAGAGGTGTCAAGTAACGAAGTATAAATACTTTGTTAACTTCTACTCCTTACATTTTCACGCAATTATCTGCACTTTCTGCGCATACATAAAAAAAAAAAAAAAACTATCCAGATAAGTCACACCATCCAGAAAGTGTAAATTTGACTGTGGTTGGTGTGGCGCAACAGATAACACCACTGCACTGCCACAGAGTTACCACACTGTGTGGGAGACTGGGGTTCGATTCCCGGTCTGGGTGACTATGCTGCGCTATACCAATAAGAGTCCTTGGGTAAAACTCCTAACACTACACTGACCCACCTCTGTAATACGAGTAGCCTGGAAGTCGCTCTGGATAAGAGTGTCTGCTAAATGCCATAAATGTAAATGTAGATGAGAAGTGTAGACATATACCATTCTGACATCCTATTGGTTTGTAAGTGATGCATCGTACCTGCACACGTCACGTCACACTCCAGCAAGCACACAGCAGACGTCTGTAGTCTAGTATGAAGACATCCGTGGCAGAGACTCAAGAGAACTCAAGTAAAACGTCCCAACTAAGCCCACATTTACATTCCAGTAAAGGTTATTGATCACACGCCTCTGAAGTTTGACCTTTTGCACCAGTACAATACTTATAGACAACTACTCATCATATTTTCTGCTCCATGAAACACGTGTTAATGCTCAGTAGTGCACATAGATGCTCCTTCAATAGATCTGATATTACTAAAATGCTTCATTTTCAATGGGCAGATATGCAGCTGAAACAGGCAGCCTAGTGCAGCCCATCATTTTCAACATTGACATTTTAATAGAACACCATAGTCAATGTGTTTTTTGGGGTTGGTGGGGTAGTGCACTACAGACTCCTGTGGCACGGCCTAAGCTTTTGGTCTTTGTTTTCCTTTCATTACTTTTACTTTTCTACTTTAAGTAGTTTTTAAACCAGTACTTTTACACTTTTACTGGAGTGAAAAGCTTAAGTTGATACTTCAGCTTCTATAGAAGTCTTTTTAAACCCCAGTATCTCCACTTCTACTTGAGGAATGACTGTCAATACTTCAATACACCTTTGCAAAGTCCCCCAGCATTGAGCTGTGGAGCTGTGGAACTGTGGTCTCTGGAATGATGGTGGTTCTCCATCCAATACTTGAGTTGGGGAGTTGGGGATAAGATGGGGTGGTGATCATCCAACATCCTGTCCTCAGTAACGTTCTTGTCGCTGCATGCAATCAAATCCTGACAAAGCCTTCCCTGGACAATAGACACAGTTACTCCAACTAAACCAACCAACACTGATGCCATATGTGAGGCGTATTTGTGTAAATCGATGTCAGGCATGTTTTTGGATCTGCAGACCTTCTTTGCCATTCCATCTCATGGTGTACACAACTGAGAGCCTACATAATTCCCTATGACGTTGTTGATGAATTTCAGTGAGTGGGCCTGAAAAACAAGCTCAGTCTCTTTTCTTCACATGTAAGTGGTTAAGTCAAATTATTTTTGGACAGGACTCAACCAGTGAGACGTAAACTGTCATTCGAAGTGGGGGTTTGGTGTCAAATGGTAGAGAAACCTACTGACACTGATTTCTTTACAGTGGTGGTGAATAGGTCTCCATGACTCCAACACAAATACAGCCATTTTATTTACCATCCATACCCATCATTGAAGCTTCCATCACCACGTGTCTTCTGAGTGTTATATGTAATGTTGATCATAAACTAGTGGCGGGTGAAAGAATTAAGGTTCCTAAATGGTCTTTCCTAGAGCTGTGCATCATTTGTGAAGATCACTGGCATCATGTGGAAGTTCTTTAAACCTTAAAACTTAGAAGTTCAATGAAAATCCATTAATGGATATCTCTCACTTTCTCTTTAATGTAATAACTACACTTTCTGTTCTTACATGTGACACATATAGGAAAAATTCAAATCAACAAATCATTATTTGTTTTATTTAACAAAGTATTTTAGAAAAAGTATATATTAATATATACATTTTAAAAAGTACACAAAATGAATGAGGAAAATTATATTATTGCAAAAATAAAATAAATATTTCTTATGCTTTTATATGTTTTTTTTTACTAATTATGCTATATTATAAGACATATTAATAGAGCAGTTAAGTGAGAAGTGACAAAACTAGCGACCTCTTATTGTCATGGCGTGCTAGGCCAGATCAAGATGGGACGAACACTCGCAGAGATGGTTTCAAAGGAAGCAGATTAATTAACAAAAGCAGATAACAAGTGAGGCAAAATGCAGCAAAGAGTGACCAACAGTGATAAACAAAAACTCAAACCTGACAAACGAAATGGTGAACAGAACAAAACCTGGGAGTGGGAGGAGTTGGGAGCTGAGTAGGAACCAAAGGGGAGAATGACAGGAGAGGAACCAAAAGGGGGCTAGAACCAAACCCTACAGGCAGCGCCTGTAACTTTACAGGCAACTTTCACATGATACCAAGGCCAAAGATCAGCTTATGAAGATCAGCGTCTCTCAAACGGCTACACTCAGTCCTGGAAGTGAAGTGTGAAGTCTCTTGGTCTTAGTTTGGTCTGTTGTTTAAATAATACCCTTATTATACTCTGTATAAAGTGTTCATTGTGTGGAAATATCTTCTTATCTTCTTAGCTGGACTGAACTTGAAATACTCCAGATGTGGCGTGTAACATGCGAAAGCTCAGATAAAAGGTTTCTGAACTGTTCTCCCCCCCCATTAATAAATGTTTTAAATACTTACAGAGACTCACCATTAGCCGGCTTACTTCTGCGATAAGACTGACAAATAGCGCTCCACTTTCTGTCTGAGACAGAGATGCTTTATTTATTTATTTCTCCCCCGTCCTGCCTACCCCTGCGTTCTTTAAGCACCATTAGCTCAGCTACCAGGCTTCACACTCCACGCTGGTGCTCAGTGTGTGTATGTGTGTGTGTGTGTGTGTGGGAGGCAGCGTCAAGGACGCCTGGCTGCCGGAGTGTGTGCGCCAGCAACGATACAAGCCCAGCCGGGCATGAAATCACCTCTCTCCGGCTTTAAAAGAGCTTACATCGGTTTTTAACGATGGCCTCATATCTTTTATACGCCAAACACACTCAATGACTCCATTCCTTTTAATGCATACTTAAAGATGCGCAGGAGGACGAGGCCGTAATGAGATTAATAGGATGCACATGGTGAGCAGCAGTACAGCATCAGAGCAGTGGAGAGGTCCTAAAGTTGTGAGTCTCTGACTTTATAACAGTCTGGTTTAAATAACAGTTCTTTAGGAAGTGAATCAGCACAGTTCTGTTTGATCCAGTTATAAACAAGTGTAAATACACAACACTGTGGAACACCATGAGGAAAATCCACAGAGAAGAACTAAGAGTTAAAAGAAAAAGCTCTCTATCAATATAAGGAAGAACCACTTAGAGAAACCAAAAGTTCAAAAGAAGAAACGCTTTGATAAAAAACCACTGAGAAGAACAAAGACTCAAAATGAGAATATGAAAATGACCAATAATGAGGAACTAATAACTAAAGAGAAGAACCTCACTAAGAAAATGAGGAATAACTATTGAGAGAAACAGTGGTTGGTGTGGCGCAACAGATAACACCACTAGCTGTCAGTGAGCTACTACACCATGTGGGAGACTGGGGTTCGATTCCCAGTCTGGGTTACTATGCTGTGCTATACCAATAAGAGTCCTTGGGCAAGACTCCTAACACTACATTGGCCCACATCTGTAATACGTGTGACCTTGTAAGTCGCTCTGGATAAGAGCGTCAGCTAAATGCCATAAATGTAAATGTAAACAAAAATTATTACAAATTCTAAAGAAAAACACTAAAAGTGTGAAGAAGAACAATTTAGAGGAACCGAAATATAAAGGAAGAACCAGAGCCGGCCCAAGGCATACTCGAATTACGCAGCCGCTTAGAGCCTCAACGTTACCAGGTGGCCCCCAAATGCACCAAGATATCATGATAAAAATATAGATTTTAAAAACAACATTGAATAATTAAACAAAATTACACAGGTAAAAGACATGTTTATATTCATTTACTTCCATTGTTGGTATACAATTATTAGGTTAATCAGTTTCTGCTGTTGACTGCTGCCACTGTTGGGCAAATGCAGATGCAGAATGCTCCGCTTGGATGGTCAATAAAGGCCTGGGCAGCATATTGTCAAATAAAAATATGCTTAGGGCCCCATAAAGGCTTGGACTGGCCATGGGAAGAACCAATGAGAGGGAACAAAACTCAAAAGGACAAACTCTCAAAAACATGAGAAAGGCCAAGATTGAAATAAAGAAAACTCTATAAGGACATGAGAAATAACCAGTGAGTGGAATCTAGTCTAGAAAGTGTCTAAGAGCACGGGGCAGAACCACTAAAAGGAACCAAAAATGAAATTCACTAAAAACATGAGTAAGAACCACTGAGAAGAATCAATACTTAAAAGAAGAACCTTTCTTAGAGCATGAAGATCAACCAATGAGAAGAACCAAGATTTCAAACTGTCTAAGAGCATAAATACAAACCACTGAGAGCATCCAAGCCTATTTGTATGAGCTCAGATATGAACATGCCACTGAATGCCACCTCATAGCTTTCTAGATTTAGTACATCACTGCTTTAAAGACTTTAAATGAAGGATTTTACTATTGCTACTTTCGTTTTTTGTCTGGACAATGAATGCTGACCAGTGCTGCCAGCAATTTATGAGTAGTGTAATGAGAAATCAGTGAGATCTACAGAGCATGCATGGTTAAAAATAGTATGCTTTCCACCTCCACCTATTTCCTATTGTTGCTGAAGTACTGAGATGTACTCATGAAGACTGGAAGGGGCAGGAAAGTAGCACGCCAGTGAGGTATTTACACAACCAGCGTCATCACCTCAAATAACATCCATTAAGAAAAAAATTGCTTTTTCATTTCCTCCGAGGTGGAGAGAGAACTTGTGAAAGGTGCAGAAGGATTGTGTCAATTGTGTCAGGACTGTGTCAAAAAATAAATAAATAAATAAATAAAAAAGGTTCAACTCATGGGTAAAACACACACACTAACATTCACAATGCACTTTATATTAGACTTGAGTCAAATTTAGAAAATTAAATATGCAGCAACTACCAGCAGCAGACTCAACTTACCATAACACTACATGCCAACATGTGTCAGGCCCTCGTTATTGTGCCCTCCCCAGGGGCGATCCCGAGCCGCCGCCCACAGGCCCAGGTAAGGGCTTTCGCCTCGTTTACATTCATGTGTGTTTGGTTCAGTTGAATCGATTCATGTTCATTTTCGTTCATGTGTGTTTGATTCGGTTCATTTATGTTCACGTGTGTTTTATTCGGTTGTAATTGCTCATTGTTTTGCTCATGAGTTTTACCTGAGACTGGGGGGGGGGTACTTAAGGAACCGCAACACCATCATTCTCTGCTGAGAATTGAACCGACTGGAGCTTCCAGGACGCCATAAGGTTCCTCATATGTTTCAGGTGTGTTTAGGTCAGCTCCGGTGCTTTACCCACATTCAGAAGTAGGTCTCCCGGTTTCTCACGCTTCAAGCGAGGCTCGCTCGCTTCCTGTCTGGATACTCAGGTTACCCATGCCCAAGCAAGGCGACCCACGCTTGCGGCGGCATGCTGCAGTTACAGGTTTGTTCGGCCTCGCCGTTTTGGTCTGGCGGCTGGCTCCCCAGCTCCCCTCAGTTGGTTATTGAGTGCTGCTCTAGCTTTCGTTGATGTTAACCCCCCCTATCGCCCAGGCTCTGCCTGTAGGGTTTAGTTCAAGGTCCCTTTTGATTTTTCCCCTGTTAGTCTCTCCCTTACTCCTGCTCGGCTCCTGAATCCTCCCAGTCCCAGATGTGTTGTGTTTGCCATTTCGTTTGTCACGTTTGGGTTTTGTTTATCACTTGTACTCACTCTTTTCTGCTCGTTTTGCCTCACTTGCCCCTTTGGGTTATTTTGATTTTGTTAGTAAATCTGCTTGCTTTGATTCCATCTCTGCAAGTGTTCATCTACCTTGTTCTGGCCTAACACACCATGACAGCTAGTATCACTGCTGTGCTGTAATTGTACAACCCCTCTAATAACACTATTACTACAACATTTACTGCAATTACTACTACTACTACTACTAATAGCGCTACTACTACTACTTTTACAGTACTACTCTTTTGACAAGGACAGTATACCTTTAAAATCAGACTGCTACTACAACTTCTTTTACTAATACTAAAACTACTACTACTACCATTTCATTACCACTACAATCACTACAACTTCTACTACTATTGCTTCTACTAAAACTAGTACTACTTCTATGAGCAAACCCAACATGGAGAATCAAAATGAGAATTTAACAGAAGAAAACCATGTTTTATTAATTTCTAAAAAAAATCTAAAAATGAAATGTGTCACTGCACGGATGGGTTAAAAGCAGATTCCAAATTTCTTTGTCCAACACAAATGATGCATATGGTTGTCTTCATCTCATTTCAGGATTAAAAACAGGCATCTACTAACCAATCATCAATTGGCTTCAGTACGTGTCAAAGCCAGCCAATACATCACTGGATATATGAGCCACAGGTTAGGGAGCATATACCATATTTCAAATAATCTAATAATCAAATGTGTTTTTATACCCAAAACAGAATCTTTTGAGTATTCAAATGGTAACTTCTGAAATACTTACCTGACCCAGGTGTACTTTCAGCATAGACACACAAGCACACACACACACACACATCCCCATGCAGAGCGTTCTCAGTGGGGTGTAGCCTCACTTAGGCTAATCCTATAGCATTATGTAAAGCGTTGGTGGTTGTGTGAAAGACACGCGCAGTGGGTCCTCAGCGTTAGCATGACTAGCTAATAAAAGAGAGTGACATGGGACTGTGTTTTAATGGAACTAATGGCTCTCTCCTGTAGCTCTCATACACTCTGCCTCAACGCTGACACTGCTGCCGACTCTGAGAGCTTTATGTGGCTCTTTGTGAGGAGAATTATGGGGGAACGAGTGGGAGGGATTGACGTGATTTTCAAAGCCAGTGTTGAACATTTCACAGTGGTTGGCAGAAGGAGCAATAAAAATGATAGAATTTGATTTTTCCCCCTTTTTTAGTGCAAACAAGTCCAGAGCTGTGCTTTGCGTCTTTTTTTAGACACTGCTGCGAGGTTGGACAAGCTTTAACGACTGCTGGCAAAACTCTCGCTTAACTTTGTCAGAAACTGTAGTGCCGAATTATTTCAATGCTTTCAAAAATTATAGTTTCTGAATTCACATTTTCAATGGATTAATATATTAGGGTTTAATATGAAATTTCAGTATCTATAGCCATCGGCACTAAACTGCAAAAATGTTGGACTGCATTTTTTAATAATTCCAAACATTTTCTATAAAACTACAAGAACTGCTACTTCTACAACTACTACAATGTCTACTACTAGTGCTAAACCTATTACAGCTACAACCACTGCTGCTAATAGTAAATTTACTATTACTATTACTACTACTACTTCTATGATTACTACTACTACCATTATTACTGCTACTACTAGTATCTACTACTAGTATTGTACTACTAGTACTAGTATATATATACTACAACTATTAGAACTACAACTACTACAATGTCGACTACTACTACTACACCTATTACGACTACAATCACTGCTTGTAGTAGTATTTTAATTAAAACAATTACTATAACTACAACTACTACTTCTAATGACTACTACTATTACTACTACTACTAAAACTACTAAACTATTACAACTACAGCCACTGCTACTAGTGCTACATCAATTAAAACAATTAATATTACTATTATTACTACTACTTCTACAGTGACTACTACTATTACTACTAAAACTATTAAACAGGTACAACTGCAGGTTTTAGAACTACATCTACTACTACTACAACTATTACAACTACAACCACTGATACTAGTAGTACTTTAATTAAAACAATTACTACAACTACTACTTCTACAATGACTACTACTATTAGAGACTACCACTACTATGTCTACTACTACAACTATTACAACTACAATCACTGATACTAGTAGTACATCAATTAAAACACTACTTCTACTACTAAAACTAGTACAGATACTACTACAGCTTTTAGAAATACACCTACTACTACAAAAACTATTTCAACTACTACAACTATTCCAACTAGAAGAACTAATATTACTATTGCTACTAAAAACTACTCCTACTACCACTACTACTTCAATAACAATAACTGCGACTATTGCTGCTATTACTACTACGTGCCCGTTAAACCATTAATGGAGTTGACAATAACACAGTTAAGGTTTTCTTCTGTTTTGTGCATTAACTCCATGTTCTAACCTTAAACTAGATTCCAAACAGCATGAAATTAGCAATCTAGCAAATATCAAATCTGGCAAATAATTAATTACTATTGGTGTATCCTCAACATTTTATACAAAATAATGAGAGAAGTTTAACATATCTCACTGCCTTCCACATATCTTCTGCAAGAGGAAGTGACCTAACTGAGGGCAGTCCACACGTTTTCTCTTTCTTCAGGACTATTACATTTTTCAACAGATGTAACATTGGGACAGACATCCATTTTTTAATTGCTGAAATTACACAGAAATAGTCAAAATAGACTTCTATAGACTATTATATAACTCATAGAGAAAGCATAAAAAAGAAAACTAGACTTAACTATTTAATAAAACATTTAATTTGAATGGCAAGGATGTGTCATGTGTTTGGTGAAATTAATCTAGTTTTATTTTTAACCATTTTTTTAACAAAGACTTAATTCTAGAATGAGCCTTAAACAGATGCAGTGGATTTGTTTCACAATTTGTTTCTAAAACACTGAGCCAGATTTAACAGAACAGTGTTTAAGACCTATTCATTCGTTTACAGTGGTGGTTCTCAGCAAGGTGCTGTCCTTTTACTGCCACAGTAAATTAACATATGACCACAGTCAATCAAAATTCAGACTAATGCGTGTTAATGACCAGGGCTCAGTGTCTGTTTAAGTGCTCAAACCCTTCAAATCAGCGTCTAATAAGAAACGGATGTGCTGTTCAGTACAATATGCTGCCAGATTAACAACAGAAAAATACATTAAAATATTGAGCAAACAAACAATGTCATTTGAATCAATTGCAGATTGCATCCACAGTCAAACTCCACAGATATTAAGGATAGATGGTATCACAGCCGATTTCAATTCTCAACACAAACTGCATGATTGCTTTTTGAGTTTGTGACTTTTATTATTTTAAAGGAAGATACAGCAGCAGCCTATCATTGACTGTAAAAGCCTCAGTTAAAACCATGCTTTATTATGCTCTTAAGTTCCTAAGCTTAAGTTAAGTTCCTATCCACAACTGCAGATGTGTTATTTACCATGATGCTTACATTTACATTTACATTTACATTTACGGCATTTAGCAGACGCTCTTATCCAGAGCGACTTACAAAAGTGCTTTGCTATTTACCCAGGAAAAACCTAGCTAGTTAGAATAGACTAATAATTCAAAAATACCTCTAAGTTTAGACTCTACTAAACACAAGACAATAAGGTGACCATAGTACTCTGCTATTCGTCCAGGTACTTTCAGTCTGCTTTTGAATACAGCAAGCGACTCTGCCATTTAGACACCCAGGGGAAGCTTGTTCCACCACTTTGGTGCAGGACAGAAAAAAGCCTGGACGCTTGTCTTTCGCAAATTTTGAGGGATGGCGGGTCGAGCCGAGCTGTACTTGAAGCTCGAAGGGCTATAGGTGCGGATCGGCTTTTGACCATTGTCATCAAGTACGGAGGGGCTGGCTGGTCCGTTCTTGGCTTTGTAGGCCAGCGTCAGGGTTTTGAATCTGATGAGGGCAGCAGCTACAGGAAGACAGTGAAGAGAACACAGCAGTGGAGTAACATGGCTGAATTTAGAAACGTTGAAGACGACCTGTGCATCATGTATAGGTCAATTGGTCCTACAGTCTACAGATTTCTTAGTACTTAATACTACAGGCCTGGATAACAGTGTTAGAGGTAGTTTATAAAGGCGTATAACAGATGTAGAACACAATCCGTTTTTATGAAAACTATGGCTGCTCAATGTTAGGACTGGTTAGTTTAAAATAAATTTGTGTGGTAGATTAAAACAAATTTCACATTTTTATGTCATTATCTTTACCCAATTACCTCTCTCTTACCTTCCTTCCCCTCTTGCTCTTTCTTTTCCCTCCCTTGCTCTATTACTGTGTAAATGAATGTGGCGTATGTAAATGTGACCTTCGCTGAAAGCACTTATAGAGATGCTAGTGTGTGTGTGTGTGTGTGTGTGTGTAGGAGGGTGTATTGGGGTGATGAAATCTCAGATGGTTATTCACCCCCTGTAGGCATGGCAGAGGTTAAACAACTGGCACAGCACTGGGTCAAATGGACTACAGGGACACACACTGGATAATGGAGTGTAATGGGTAAGTAGTGGAGTATAATAGGTAAGTAGAGAGGGACTTATTTTAGTTGTGTTATAACCTTCACACACTGGGACAGGGATGCAAAAGAGATATTTAAATATGTCTGAGAGCAAAGGCATGGATTAAACCCTTTCCCAACACAAAGCCAGCGATAAAATGACTTTAATTGTACGCTGTAAAAAGTGCTTCATCAAAAGTGCTTGTTACCACAACACCTAAGCTTTTTAGGTTGAACTAATTTTTTACAGAGTACAGGCATTCCACATTAACACAGTGCGAAAGCATACAGTTTAATGGAGTTTAAATGAAAAAAGAAAGAGAGAGAATGATTGATAATTAAACTGGATTTAATGCATACGTTATTTTTTCACATTTTTATAAATACTCCCATCAGCTCCAACCCCAAATTCTAAAATTAAATTGTGACAACAAATAAGGAGTCATATCAGATGAGTAGCAAACATAAGTGTATCAAATCATTTTCGTATTGTTTCGGTAAAGTATGATTTGAGATTAGCGCTCATTTGAAATCTAATTAGGTCTCATTTGAAAGAGAGTGATTCCCTCCTCCCCCCTGTGTCACTGTCTGCAACACAAACCCAAGGCATTTTTGGTCCACCACTATGAAAAACAGTTGGCGAGGTGTTCTTTTCATGAATTTCTGCACCATTTTAACATATTTTGATTTATCACTGCTAAAACGTCTGCAGAAATGCATACAGCTTGTTGGGATGTTTCTTTAAAAACCTCTGATGCTGATTTTTGTGTTGAGGACACAGCAAAGTTTTTATGTAGATTTTATATAGATTTTTAGAGAGCTACACAGCTGCTTAGAGGAGCACATGGCTGCTGATTGCTGGGACAAGGTTTGACGAGTCTGAGGAGTTTAGTACAATATAGTTGAGGAGAATTGATAAAGCTTTTTAACGATGATTGTGAACAAAGCCTTAAAAAAAAAGCTAATTATGGTCTGAAAACTTCAAGCTGATATCAAACCTTTGAATGGCAATGCTTTCCTTTTTTACTGTATACAAATGAGTACAGGATTTTATCTTAAACTGTTGAAAAGAATATTACATCTTAAACATCTTAAAGTAACAGTAACAGAAGTTTTTGTCTAGGGATTCTCAAACATTTTCATGGACCTGTATATAAAAAGAAAGAAGAATATAAGGAGGTGTATAAAATGACCAGTCATGAACCAGTTCTTCATATTTAGAGAGCCACAGTGATCGAAATGTAATCTATCCACTGTGAAACAGGCCTGTGGGATATGTACTGTAGGTAAGAGGTAGTAAACAACCAGTAGCAAACACTGGATCAGGCTGAGACTTATAGTATAGTTCTAAAGCAACTTTTATTTATAGTCTGATTTGGAAAAGGAGAGCGGTCTGCACTGTCCTTCTACAACCAGAGGAACACTCATATTTATAATGCAGAGACTGTATCTGAATTATAACTATGGAAATATCTGTTATGCATACCAACTATTCATAACTGTTGTTGCCTCCAGTATTCCCTATCCTTCTCCTTCTTTGTCTCTTTGCCTCTCTTTCGGGTTTCCGCTCATTATCATGCAGTCCGAATGTGCAGCGATGTCAGGCTAGGGCTTAAGTGCTGCTATTTTGGCAATCTGTCAAAAAGAGGTCCGAGGCGTTTTCAGTACAAATGAAGGCAATGGGTTTGGTTTGGGGTTTCAGAAAGGAAAGGAGGGAGACAGGGAGGAAGCAAGAGATGGTAGCGGAGAGAGTGTATGAATGAGAAAAATAAGGACAGACAGAGAAGGAAAGAGAGTGAGCTACTAAGAGAGATAGGAGACAGAGCACATGAAAAAGTGTGAATGACAAACAGCAGAAATACAAATGAAGAAAAGAAAGAGGAGATGAGAAAAAAAAGAGAAAGAAGAGAGACAGAGAGAGAATGACAGAGAGTGAAAGAAAGGAAAATGTGAATGAGAAAAAGAGTCAGTTAGTGAATGCTCTCTTCAGCTCCAACCCCAAATACCCCAAATCCTTTCAAATACCCCCAACGCACCAAATACCTCAAACTCCTCTTATATACCCCAAACCTAAATACTTCAAATTATTTTTAAACACACTCTAAAACCACTAAATACACAACGTTCTTTTCAAGTACTTCCCCAAAGCACGAAAAAAATCAGCAGAGCAACTAAGTACCCCAAATTAATTTGATACCCAGGCTTCGCAAGTTGTTGGGCCCTTAACCCTCTCTGCTCCCTGGGCGCCACAGCAAGGGCTGCCCACCACTCTGGGCATGTGTGCTCACTGCAACTGTGTGTGTTCACTGCATGGATGGGTTAAAGGTCATCTGTGTTCAACACAAATGCTGAATATAGCTGTCTTGTCTTGTCAAAGCCATTGTCTATCCCAAATTTCTCTTAAAACCTCAAAACCACCAAATAGCCCCCAGAATCACAAAAAAATGAAAATTCCCTGAAAAATCTAACATTTCAAACTCTTATCTAATGCCCCCAAAACCACCAAATACCCCACATTCCTCTCAAATTCTCATTAACACTGTTTCCTCAAACCCAAAAAATAACCCAAATACCCCTCAAACCCTCCACACAGCCACTAAATACCCCTTATACTTCTGACATACTCCCCCAAATCACCAAGTACCCCACAACCCTCTCAGCCCCCACAACAAGTCAGATACTATACAGATACTACCCTATATCATCATCAAATACCCCACTTTCCTTTTAAATCCTCATTGGCATTCTTTCCTAAAACCACCAATTAACCTAAATACCCCTCAATTCCTCCTCAAAACCATAAAATACTCCACATGCTTCTCGCATATTCCCCCAAATCATCAAATACCCCACAATCCTCTCAAATACACTAAATCAAATAAATATCCCAAACTCCTCTCAAATAGTCCCAAAACTCTAAATACCTCTCAGTCCCTCCCTTTAATCCCAAATTAATCTATTTTTAAATACCTCCAAATATACTATATACTATATATTGTCATGGCATGTTAGGCCAGACCAAGATGGATGAACACTCAGAGGGCAAAACCGTGAACACAACCAGAACATGACAACAAAAATGGCAAACACAACAAAATTGGGGCTGGGAGGAGCCGGGAGCTGAGCAGGCGTTAATGGGCAACACAGGGGAAAACCAAAGAGGGGACCTGAACCCAAACCAACAGGCAGAGCCTGGGCATGAGGACACTAAAGCTAAACAAGGGAAAAGCCATGCTCTAATAACTAGAGAGGGGTAGCCGGGGAACCAGCCGCTAGACCAAACAGCAAGGCCGACCTAACCTGAAATAGCAGTGTGCTGGCGCGAGCTTGCTAGTGGGTCGCCTTGCTTGGACGTGGGTAACCTGAGAATCCTGATATGAAGTGAGCGAGCCTCTCTAGTCACGTGAGTAGCAGAGAGACCTACTCCTAAACGTGCGTAAAGCACCGGAACTGACCTGAACACACCGGAATGTGCGAGGAACCTCGGGGCGTCCTAGAGGTTCCAGATGGTTCAATTCTCAGCCGCGGACAGCGGTGTAGAGGCTCCTTAAGTACTCCCAGTCCCAGGGGTAACACATGAACCAAACAATGAAGATAAATCGACTTGAACAAACAGGAAGTCCTGATTTGTTCCTGTGGGCGGCGGCTCGAGATTGCCCCAGGGGTTGGCGCGAAACAGAGTGCCTGACATATATATGTATATAATGTTTTCAAATAAATAAGCAAATCTATTCAGTTCCATATCCCAATCTCCCGATTACCAGTTTTTAATACCAGGTTTTAATGAGTACTAACATACTATATACCTTTACATTTCTCTCAAACATCCTCAGATCTATCTGAAATAAACCCAAACCACTCTCAAGCTTATCTCAGAAACCCCCAAATTACCAAAACATACCTTTATATGCCTGTCAAACTCTGCACTACACAAACATGCAGATGTTAATTGGTGGGCAGTAAGCTTTCATTATTTGTTAGCTACATTAGCTGTGTAGTGCAGAACTAGAGACACTACAGTATCTTCACACTCCAAACACATCTTGGCAGATCAACTACATTTAGAATAGGAGGGGGAGGATTGTGGAAACTTGATTTTTGGCCAGACTATCGCTTTAAGTGATTCTGTGCTATCAGCTCGCCGGAGTCTAGGGACGGCTGACTGAACAGTGTTTTTTTATTCAAATTCCCTAGCAGTGTCAGATAAATGCATGCAGACTTGCAGACGCAGCTAATTCTGAGGTTTATTGTTGTCTTGTCGAATGATAACACACACACACATACACACTCACACGTTGTATTGTGCTGAACTACATGGCTGGGTTTGGAGATAGTGTGCTCTGGATGCAGAAGTGTGCTTTTACAATAGAGTGTGATAGTGTTCAGTTTAGTGTAGTCGAGACTGAATAGGAGCATTAATGGTATAGAATTCCACCTGAATGACTGTAAATGAGCATTGGTTTATAAGGACTGAATGAGGTTTGCTGATTTTTTAGTAAATAATACAAAACATCTCATAAATTGATAAATTGATGTAGATAAGAGCATATAAATGAAGAAATGGGAAGCAGGATTTGGAGAAATGTGGTTTAAATACATGGACATGAAGTGGGTGTGTAGAGCTTTGTGGGGACCAAATCCTTCCAAGACAATGGAAACACATGAATGTTTAATAGTCATTAGTCTGATACCTGTTAGAAATATAAATGACTTTTCTCTAAATCTGCATCTTTTATTTAAAAAATAGACCTTTGTTGATGCTAAATCCTAAATTCCTCAATAATTCAGTGGTAGAGCTGTAATCAATCATTCTGAAAGGTGTAAAACGGTTCATTTTTTTACACAGTGGTGGTAAATGGAACCGGGGTCACCATGACTACAACACAGATTTTGACATTTTATTTACCATCCAAACCCACCAATGAAGCTACCATGACCATGTGTCTGTGGGACTATTTTGACATACAATCCACCCTTATTAGATTTAGTTTTCAGTCAAAACCTTTGCAAATCTGTGGTAAAGTTTCCTTCTAAGGGGGTTTTGTCCTTGGGCCCTACGTTGGCCCCACATGTCAATGCCCACCAGGGTCAATGATGGGATGAGGAGGAGTTGGGCTCCGTCTGGGTTGTGCACTGTGTATGGGACATAGTTGTAGGGTTAAGGTGGGCTGTAACAATGAGGCCCATTTGGGTAGCACAACTAAACCCATTTAGAGCCCATGCCCATCTGGAACCTCCAAAGTATATATACACACACACTGTTTATGCCTTGACCTTTTAATAAAGCCAGGGAAAGAGTTGTTGGTAAGTAGAGGTACAGAGTGCTTTGTCAGGTCACCTCCTGCTAGTAATACACAAGAACAGATCAAACTGTCAAGCACACACACAAACACACACACACACACACCTTTCCAATGTCAGATCTATTTGTCATGGCTGTTAGTGAGCCTCAGTCTCTGCTTGTTCATGTCTGGAGTCTGGAGTTTCTTTGCCCTGCCCATAACCCAATATAGGACAATGCAGACATGTGTCTGTGTTCATATAGTACTGAAACTCTTTATTCACTTTTAGTGTTTCTGCCAAATCACCTCCATAGTTCAATCAGAAGACAGAGCTTTTTTGCTTCTCATCATCCATGTCCTCCCAAACATATTCAATGATGTTGAGGTCTGGACCCTGGACAGCAGGTTTGCTTTTCTCAGTAGGGACTTTCTGATCAGCTCCACATTCTCCATATTAACAGTATTGAGTTACCTTCTGCAGGGCGGACACAAACACCTGTCCCATGTAAAGGAAAATAGTTAAATTCAATGATTTCCTGAAATAGACCCTACTAGAGTTGAGGTCAGGACCTTGGACAGTAACACTAACCATAATCATAACCTAACCTAACCCTTACCCATACCCTGACTGTAACCTGAACTTAACCTTCACCCTTACCCATACCCTGACCATGACCTAAACTTAACCCTTACCCTTACACTAACCCTGACATAACCTAAACTTAACCCTTATCCTTACACTAACCCTGACCATAACCTAAACTTAACCCTTACCCTTACACTAATCCTGACCATAACCTAAACTTAGCCCTTACCCTTACACTAATCCTGACCATAACCTAAACTTAACCCTTATCCTTACACTAACCCTGACCATAACCTAAACTTAGCCCTTACCCTTACCCATACCCTGACCATAACCTAAACTTAACCCTTACCCTTACACTAACCCTGACCATAACCTAAACTTAACCCTTACCCTTACACTAACCCTGACCATAACCTAAACTTAACCCTTACCCTTACACTAACCCTGACCATAACCTAAACTTAACCCTTACCCTTACACTAATCCTGACCATAACCTAAACTTAACCCTTACCCTTACACTAACCCTGACCATAACCTAAACTTAACCCTTATCCTTACACTAACCCTGACCATAACCTAAACTTAACCCTTACCCTTACACTAACCCTGACCATAACCTGAACTTAACCCTTACCCTTACACTAACCCTGACCATAACCTAAACTTAACCCTTACCCTTACACTAACCCTGACCATAACCTGAACTTAACCCTTATCCATACCCATACCCTGACCATAACCTAAACTTAACCCTTACCCTTACACTAATCCTGACCATAACCTAAACTTAACCCTTACCCTTACACTAACCCTGACCATAACCTAAACTTAACCCTTACCCTTACACTAACCCTGACCATAACCTAAACTTAACCCTTACCCTTACACTAACCCTGACCATAACCTAAACTTAACCCTTACCCTTACACTAACCCTGACCATAACCTGAACTTAACCCTTACCCTTACACTAATCCTGACCATAACCTAAACTTAACCCTTACCCATACCCTGACATGACCTAAACTTAACCCTTACCCTTACACTAACCCTGACCATAACCTAAATTCAACACCTCAACCTAAACCTAAACTTAATCTACTGCACCTATGCATAACGCTACCCTAACCCTTACCGTAACCCTAAACATAACAATGTTTTTTAAGATTTTGAATTTTATAAGATCTGGTTGTAAAATGTTCACCTAAAATAAAGTGATGCTGTAAGAAATGTGTTTAATAAACAGACACAGATTCTTTTTGTTTTATAGTTTGACAACGTTTCAATTTGCTGGACACTTTTGGAGTAAATTAACACCACGTAAATATGTGTGATTATGTGTATAATTCAGAGCTGTCTGTGTCTACACTTCCCAACCAATTATGTAAACATTTTTCTCTTTTGTCAACAACTTACTCTATGTTACATCAGCACACGCTAACCACCCTCTCTCTCTTTCTCTCACCCACCCCCTCCATCTCTCTAACTCACTCTCTCTGTTTTCCTTTCTCTCCCTCATTTACACTCTCTCATATCCTCTCACTGTCTCTCTCCCTGTTTCTTCTCTTCCCTTAGTCTCTCTCTCTCTGTGTGTTTCTCACATTCTCACATTTATGTTCTCTCTTTACCCACATCTTCCTCTCTTTGATCAGAATAGATGACTGCAATCTGATAAAGGAGTGAGATAGAAAAGAGAATAGAAGAGAAAAGAGAATAAGATAGAGAGAGTCCACATTTGTCCAAACATGTCACTGCATGAGGGACATTGAAAAAGACCCATCACATGTACTCCAGCCACACTCTACTAAACCCCACCCACGTCTACAAAACTACTGTATGCTGTATGCTTTGGCAACATTGGAGTTCAAACAGTCATACCAATAAAGCCTGAATTTACAGAAAGAGAGACAGAGAAAGACAAGAGGTAAGGGGTGTTGGTTGTAAAGTATCCTTGGGTTTCAGAAAGGCACTCTATAAGTGTATGTTTCCTTCATTTAATCCAGGAGAAGGTCTTTAAAAAGAAGAGAATAGAGAAAGAAAGGAGAATGAAAAGGATACAGAATATTAAAGAAATGAAAGGAGAGAAGGTGGAGAAAGGGAAGAGATGGTAAAAGGAGAGAGAGAAAGAAATGGAAGTGGAGTAAGAAAAGAAAAAGAGACAGACAGACAAATTAAATGAGATAGAAAGAAATGAAATAAGAGATTTAAAAAGAGAAATATAAATGAAAGGAGAGAAATGAAATGAGAAAGATTTAAAAAGAAAGAAATGAAAGGAGAAAGAGAAGAGAGAGAGAGAGAAATTAAAGGAGAGAGAGAGAAAGAGAGAGAAATGAAAGGAGAGAGAGAGAGAGATGAAAGGAAAGAGAGAGAGAGAGAGAGAGAGAGAGAGAGAGAGGGAGAGAGAGAGAGAGAGAGAGAGAGAGAGAGAGAGAGAGAAAGAAATGAAAGGAAAAGAGAGAGAGAGAGAGATGAAAGGAGAGAGAGAGAAAAGAGAGAGAAATGAAAGGAAAGAGAGAGAGAGAGAAAGAGAGAGAGAGAGAGAGAGAGAGAGAAATAAAAGAAGAGAGAGAGAAATGAAAGGAGAGAGAGAGAGAGAGAGAGAGAGAGAGAGAGAGAGATGAAAGGAGAGAGAGAGAAAAGAGAGAGAAATGAAAGGAAAGAGAGAAGAGAGAGAGAGAGAGAGAGAGAGAGAGAGAGAGAGAGAGAAAGAGAGAGAGAGAAATGAAAGGAGAGAGAGAGAGAGAGAGAGAGAGAGAGAGAGAGAGAGAGAAATAAAAGGAGAGAGAAAGATCTGGCCATAGTGATCTCATTCACTTCAACAATCAAGATCATTCCAAACTTAATGTTTCCAGAATCCTCTAACCATGTTCTAACTTTAGATATCTGAGGCAGTAATAAATGTGGGGGTAATTTTTTAATTATTAATTAAATTTTACAAAGGAATTTTTAAAGACATTCCCTCAGTTGTCCCCTCAGTCCCTTCAGTAAAGCAATTTCTTCAAACATGATGCGACCACAAAGCATTTCATAGCAAATGGCATTCTCTCATTTATCAATCATTTCTAAGTGGTGTCGATCAGAGGGGGATGGGTCCTTGTGAGTCTTGGTTCCTCCCAAGGTTCCTCCACCTCTGAGGGTTTTTTCCTGGCCACTATTGCCTCTGGCTTGCTCAGCAGGGTTTCTTTATGCTTTATGTGTGATTGCTCTTTTGTCTTATTACTGGACTTCTGTAGAGCTGCTTTGCGACAACATCAGTTTTAAAAAGTACAAATACATTTAATTTGATTTGATTTCTGTGTGTGTATAAGTGTGTGTGTGTAAGTGCGTGTGTGTGAGGGTGGCTAAATTTAAATCCTTAAAACTCTTGTGTGTTTGGTTTTCTGTCACCCTCTTCGCCAGATCAAACATGTAATGCCATGAGACAGTAAAAGAGGAGAGTGAGTGTGAGAGAGTGAGAAAGGAAAGGGAGTTATTCCTCCAGTCCAGTGTCCAGATCAGTTTCTTACACTGTCTGTCATACCGTAGAAACTGTAGCTTTATCTCTCTCTCTCTCTCTCTCTCTCTCTCTCTCTCTCTCTCTCTCTCTCTCTCTCTGCTGTACAGATGGACATCAGAGACAGAAACAGTTTTATCTGAAAGAAAAATGGCCACTAGCGTCCGCTCCCTCTACAGCAGTAATGGCATCCTCAGGGAAATAAGAGTATATTTATATAACAGGTATTATACAGCACTACTCACAACCAGAGAGACACACACTCTGGATGCTGCATCCTATATTACCACTGTCATTTTACAAACCCAGAGAGAGAGAGACAAGAGAGAGAGAGAGAGAGAGAGAGAGAGAGAGAGAGAGAGAGAGAGAGAGAGGAAAAGAGGTCAGGGAGGATGAGAAAAGAATGAAAAAAGGACAAACCGAAGAAGAAAAGAATGAAAAGATGAGAGGAAGAAAGTGAAAGAGAACAGTAAGGATGTGAAAGAGTAAAAGAGGACAAATGATGGAAAGGAGTATGAAAAAGAGGACAAGGTGGAAGAGAAGAGTGAAAACAGGACAGATGTACAAGTAAAAAGAGAAACAAGAGAATGAGGGTGTAAAAAATAAAAAAACAAAATAAAAAGAATAAAGAATAAAAAGAGTGAAACAGAAAAGATCAAAACAGAGGACAGGGAGGAACCAAAAAAGTGAAACAGAAAAGATCAAAACAGAGGACAGAGTGAAACAGAAAAGAGTGAAACAGAGGACAGGGAGGAACCAAAAAAGTGAAACAGAAAAGATCAAAACAGAGGACAAAGTGAAACAGAAAAGAGTGAAACAGAGGACAGGAAGGAACAGAAAATGTTTTTAAAAAAGAGTGAAACAGAGGACAGGGAGGGACAGAAAAGAGTGAAACAGAAAAGAGTGAAACAGAGGACTGGGAGGAACACAACTGTTAAAAGAAAAGAGTGAAACAGAGGACAGGGAGGGACAGAAAAGAGTGAAACAGAAAAGAGTTAAACAGAGGACAGGAAGGGACAGAACATGTTAAAAGAAAAGAATGAAACAGAGGACAGGGAGGGACAAAAATGTTAAAATAAAAGAGTGAAACAGAGGACAGGGAGGGACAGAAAATGTTAAAAGAAAAGAGTAAAACAGAGGACAGGGAGGGACAAAAAAGAGTGAAACAGAAAAGAGTGAAACAGAGGACAGGAATGGACAGAAAATGTTAAAAGAAAAGAGTAAAACAGAGGACAGGGAGGGACAAAAAAGAGTGAAACAGAAAAGAGTGAAACAGAAAAGAGTGAAACAGAGGACAGGGAGGGACAGAAAATGTTAAAAGAAAAGAGTGAAACAGAGGACAGGGAGGGACAGAAAGAAGTATCACAGAAAAGAGTGAAACAGAGGACAGAAGGAACAGAAAATGTTAAAAGAAAAGGGTGAAACAGAGGACAGGGAGGGACAGAAAGAAGTATCACAGAAAAGAGTGAAACAGAGGACAGGGAGGGACAGAAAGAAGTATCACAGAAAAGAGTGAAACAGAAAAGAATGAAAACCAACATGTGGAGGAAGAGAAAAGAGTGAAATACTGGATGGGTATCTGTGAAATAAAAGAGTAAAAAAGAAGACAATGAAAAAAGAGTGAAAAAGAGGACAGTAAGAGAAAGAGTAAAATGTAAGAGAGATCGAGAGTGAAAAAAGAGTGAATATTAGAGAGAAAATAGAGTAATTAATATAGAAGAGAGAGAGAGAAACTGTGAGGAACAGTAGCAGGAAACAGCAGTAATGTGAGTGTGGCCAGTTTGAGCTGAGGTTTCTATAAATGAACACGTATGATTTAAATAATGGAGGTGGACGCAGTTATGATCCATCAGGCCTGGAGCAGATAAAAATAATCACTCCCATTTCTCCTGCTGTATGTCTGCAGTGTGAAAGACCGCTGGTCCTGCTGTGCTGAAGCTTTTTGAGGGAACGTAAGAAGAACTGAATTTAATCATCACTGCTACTGTCAAACATGATGAATAAAAAATCTCCAAGAACATAACAACCAAGACTCAAAAGTAGAATCTATTGAAGAGCTTGAGGAAGAACCAATGATAGAACCTAATACTGAAAACGAGAAACTCTCTGAGAGCATGATAAAGGTCCTTTGAGACAAACCAAGATTAAACACTCAGAGGAATCTAAACTCAAAAGGTACAATTCTGTAAGATCATAAGGGATAACCCCTTAAAAGAGGACATAAGACTTACTTGAGGAACTGATGCTCTAAGAAAACAGTGATGAACCACTGAGATGAACCACTGAGAGGAACCAAAACTCAAAAAATAAAGGGCTGAGCGCATGAGAAAGAACCACTAACCAAGGCTCAAATAGAGAATCCCTCTTAGAGCCTAAGGGAACAACCAAACACTTAGAATAACACTTAGTAAGAAAATCCAAGACTCAAAATGTGAAACTATCCAAGAACAGGAAGAAGAACCACTGAAAGGAACCAAGCTCTCTGAGATCATGAGAGAACAACCAATGAGAGCAACCAAGACTCAAAAGGAGAAGGTCTGAGAGCATGAGGAAGAACCACAGCTATAAGGCATAGTGATCTCATAGTGGGGAGAAGGGGACTGATTAAAAATTAGAGCTCAATATTACCAGATTTATCATCATGGTTCACTTTACTCCGAACGCCGGCTCCTTCAGAAACGAGACCCCTTTTCTTCAATGTCACCGGCAGCGTAACTCATCCAGCTTTCTCGTATTTAAGACATAAGATATTACGCGTAGGTACATTTTATTTATGAGAGATAAGATTACCGGTCATTACTAATTCATAAAGTTGTCCATTTGGCCCTGTCGATTCAGGTGCAGTGGCTCAGTTAACTGCAGAGAGAAAAGGCAAAGCTTCCTGATGTCACTACACTGGGAGGTGGGTGGGGAGGTATGAAGTCATTGTTTTTGTGTTTAGTTGTGATCGGATCAAATACATGCTGGTTTGGGTTAAAAATGGAGTTTGTGAGAAAAAGAGTAGACATGTGGGTCTTTAATGGGGTTTTTAATGCGGAACTAGATACCTCACTTAATGGCTAAAAGCCATTCTAACTGAAGCTCTGAGAAGTACATGATGTTGGAAGCAATTTTGAATTGATAGTTTTATGAATATCCAGTTTTTAAACCACAGAATCGCTCATAGCTATGCTCTTATAATAATGGATCCGAACTGTCTCTCTAAATTGATTCCAAAGTTCCAAATATGAAAACATGGCATGAACATGGTGAATGTCATAATCTTCATGAAAACTGCATAAGTGGGGTTTGAAAAGAGATGTCTACTTAAGAACAGTTAATGAATAAGCCCCATTGTCTCTTAGCACAATAGCATAGGCATTGACACTGGTCTTATGTGGCATCGCATTTGTTTTCAATGGGAAGTGTCAATTATCCCCTAATAAGCAACCATGCCTATAAATGAAATGCTTGTTTTCTACAGCTCATCATGTAAAACATTGGCTTTGATAATAAAACTGATTCACATATTAGAAAAATGATGGATGACAAGGTCTATGTCTACATTGTATATATTATTCATGTATTTACGTGATGTCCCTCCATAATTTAAAGTGTAATAACATTGGTTTGGATTTTATTTAGAAATTATATATCTTATATATAATATAAACCTAAACAATCACTGGGCATGTCTTAATGTAACTTATATACAATGCTGTGATTTCATTAAATAAAAGCAATAAAATCATGATGAAGAACCAAATGGTAAAGACACCAACAGAAAAACTCTCTAAGACTCTAAGACTATAAAAGCAGAAACTCTCTGAGAAGTACAACTCTCTAAGAAGAACCAATAAGGAACTGATAGTTAAAACAAGAACCTCTGTAAGAGGATGAACCACTGACAGGAACCCAAACTTCAAAAATTAAACTCACTAAGATCATGAGAAAGAATCACTGAGAGAAACCAAGACTCAAAGGAGAGACCCCATGAGGAAGAACCTTTAAAAAGAACAAAGACTTAAAAGGAGAAACTTTATCAGTTCCATCAGTGGTATAAGAACCACTGAATGAAAACAACTACTTAAAAGGAGGAACTCTTTAGAGCATGAGAAAGAACCACTGAGGAGGACTAACAATTGGAGAGACTCTCTAAAAGCATGAGAAGGAACCACTCAGATGAACCAACACTCAAAAGGAGGAACTCCAGAGATCATGACAAAGAAGCAGGAAAGAAACCAAGACTCAAAAGAAGACCATTCATAAGAGCAGGAGGATAAACCACTGAGAATAACCAAGACTAAAAAGAAGAAACTCTCTAAGCACATGAGGAAGAACCATGGAGTAGGAGCAAGACTCAAAAGGAGAACCTCCCAAAAGCATGTGAAGAACCACTGAGAAGAATCAGGACTCCAAATGCAAAACTCACAGCTTGTATAATCTGCAAAGAAAAGCACTGACCAATAGGGCGGGTATAAGGGATCCATAAGGGATGCTCTGGGACAGTTGCATATGAGCGAGGTCACCATGCCAAATGTCAAGTGTATGCTAGAGGGGTATAAAGCCCTCCGGTATTGAGCTGTGGAGCAGTGGAACTGTGTTCTCTAGAGTGGTGGAGCTCCATCCAATACATTTGGGATGAGTTAAACTGTTAGAGCTAATTATCAAACATCAGTATCTGACCCCACTGCTCATGTGAGGCCGAATGCAATGTCAGTGAAGCAGAAGCGTGGCCTCCTGGATTGTTGTGTCACAGAATAGCTTATAGTTTTGATGCTTCTTTCAACCAATGAGAGGTTCTTCATGGAGCCACTCATTAAAAACGACTAAGGAACCTTGTTATCAACTGTATTTTTGAGCACTCTCATCAACTGGGTTCTGCATTACAGACCTTTGCACCGTTCCCTGTTTGGTTATGCTGCTCGACAACTGCGGCCTACTGTTAACAGACCATAGTGCTTAAGGGAAGAACTGATTATTGCTGGAATGAGTAATCATAAATGAAATGATTTTTTACATTTTGGGTTGTATTTTATTATGTTATATTTTTAATAAGCCACTTGAAAGTGTGTAAATGTTGAATCTAACACATTTGAGTGGGTAGACCTGTGGCTTGCATTGCCCAACAACACCCATTATTGCCGGTACCACACTGTCTCTCCTGGCTTTTTGCTTTATTGAGCCAAATGATTATGGGAGTGCCTAATGGCTTTTATCTAATGTAAATTGTGTGGGTGCTACAGTGCCAGGTGTTGCTTTTTCCCCCTTCTTCTATACAGTATATTGTACAATGGTTCTTCAGATACAGAAACACATATACTTACATCCATGCAATATATATATATATATATATATATATATATATATATATATATATATATAAGCCTATCTGATGGAGAGAAATTGGACAGTACGTGTGTATAAAGTGAAGGTAGGAGTAACAGACACAAAAGCACTCGACTGCTTTGGCTGAGAGCTGAATCTCTTGGGAAAAGCAGCTGAGCGTCATTTTAATTTACATTCTGCAAGGTCAGAGATACCTCTTAGACTGTACCACTGATATCATAACGGAGAAAGAGAGATAGAGAGAGAGAAGTAGGACAAAGAAGGCTGGGCCACCCAAAGAAGAAAGGTCATGTGGTCACAGGGACACACTTGCTTTTTGCCGTTATGGACAAAAGATGAAAAAGAAATCCTTGACAACCACAGGGATAAACTCACAGGAGCTCTCCACGTGTTTTATGAATTACCAGGCAAAAGGTATACAGACTATAAAGAGAAACTATAAAGAGAGTGACATGCACACAAGAACCACTGGGAGGAACCAAGACTCAGAAGAAGACCGTCCATAAAAGCAGGAGGAACAACCACAGAGAATAACCAAGATTTAAAAGAGGAAATGGTCAGAGAGCATGAGGAAGAACCTCTGAAAGGACCCAGTTCTCAAAGGAGACATTGTCAAAGAGCATGAGGAAGAACCTCTGAGACAAACCACTGATAAGGACCAAGATTCAAAAGAGGACCATCCATAAAAGCAGGAGCAAGAACCTCTGAGAATAACTAGAACTTAAAAGGAGAAGTTCTCAAATAGAATAAAAAAGAACCACACAGAGAATAACCAAGACTCAAAAGAAGACCATTTATAAAAGCAGGAGGAAGAACCACTAAGAGGATCCATGACTCAAAAACAGAAACTCTTACACTTATCTGGCCCTGATGACAGTCATCTACAGTGGCTTCATCTGTCAAGGGGTGAATATATTGGGCAGCAAGTGAACAGTCAGTTTAATGTGATCAATTTATGGAATCACCAATGCTCTTAACTCCACTCACTCATTGTCAAAGAACACTGGCACTAGTTAAACCCTTCACACTAAGAAAGTCCCCTTATTGTACAATACCGTAGAACCCATCTCTGACTGCCTTCTGAGCCCCAGCCAAGAAGGCAGCCAGCAGAAAAGAAAGGGAAAACAACAACATAGATGCTATAAAGCAGATTATAAACACCCTGTAATCAGTTGGGTTTTTCAACCTTGAACACCAAGTGCAGTTTTCTTCTAAAGTAGGGATGTCAAAGTTAATTATCTGTGTTAATTATGATGATGGGGCTCTATCATCGAGAAATTGCTTTGTTCCCTGGTGATCTAATTTGTGTTTAATAATTTTCTTTATTTTAGTCTGAAAACAGAGATGCACCACTAAAGATGCTTTAGTTAAGTTGATGGAGTATTTTGCAGTTTTTGGTACATCCAGGCTAATCACAGCTAGCTGTGCCATTATGATTAGTCTGTTAATGACTAATAGGTAAACTTTGCTATTAGCTAACTTCATGACAATCCTTTTTTTTCTATCTGTAGTTACATATCCAGGCTTCTTTACCAACATGAAAATACATAAATATGATTTTTGGACATTTTTTGTTACATTGAGATTCTTCGTAGATTAGCATGCTAGCTAGCTGTGCCAGTTCAGGGTTATTGTTTTAAAAGATAAGCAAGCTAGCTGACTATAAAATTAGCTTAGCTAGTAAGTGCTAGGTTGTTATGATCTGGCTTCTTTTGTGTTAACCAATAACATAGCATTAGGATGAGATTAACATGATGGTCGAATGAAACATGTCATGTGATGGGAAGTCAAAGCTTCTGGGTAGGGTGAAAAATGGGTCGAATTATAAAAGATTTAATCATGTTACCACAAAGAAGTGCTATCTATAGGCCCATACTGACCCACATGTGTATCTGATAGAATCAGAGCTAAATATTATGTTAGCTGAGTTTTCGTTAGTGGTTTGGTCTGATACTTTGGCATATTCTCATTTCCTAGTCTTCCACTTAGCTTCCTCAGAATAAATTTAATCTAGTCTACAGTTTACAGCCTGACCTTAGCCCTGGTTGTAACAGAGCTGGTTCTTCTGTGTTTTGGTGGTCATATTAAGAAAAAAAAAAGAATTCTAGAGCAGTGCTCTTATTCCTGAGGTGTCTGTGAATACAGAACTAAACAGGACCTGACAGCAACCACCCTTTAATGAGGATAGCGATTAGCTTCACAGTAATGAAAGTGAAAGGGTAAGTTCACACTTCGCTCAGCTGTGATCTGGAGGTGTTCTGGAGGTGACAGGCCAACATTACTGTTGGATAATGATATATATACAAATGGGTTCTTCAAAGGTTCTTTAATAACGTCAATGGTTATATATAGAACAATGACAACTATTCTCTAAGCAAAAAAAATGGTTGTTCATAGTAATAAAAAACCTTCTCTGACTCATAATAATCATGGAAACCTTTGTGATTACACAAATACACAGGTGACAGGTGAAGTCAAAAACTACAGTCAGCTACAGTGACTTCATCTGTCAAGGGGTGGATATATCGGGCAGCAAGTGAACAGTCAGTTTATGAAAGTGATGAAGGTGTTAAAAAACAGAAAAACAGGCATATAAGAATCTAAGCCAAGATTATTTGACAAGAACCAAATTGTAATGACTAGACAACTGGGTATAGGGGTAGGGGTTTTCTGGTATGCAGTGGTCAGTACCTACCAAAAGTGGCCCAAGAAAGGACGATTGGTAAACTGGCAACAGGGTAATAGCATCTAATTAAAGGTATTTGTGGATTAGTAGACTTGCTAGCTAGACTAATGAACCTAGTAAGTTGTCGGTTGTTCTGATCTGGTTGTCCATCCTTATTAGCTAGGAGATTTTAGGTAGTTTTTAGGTAATTTTAGTAGTTTTGGATACTTACTGTACAGATTTTTTCTGTGATAGTTAGCTTTGGCATCTCAGGTTATGCTAGCTGACCACTGTGTTAAATTCTATGATAGGGTGACCACATTTTGGTTTTATTAAAAAGGACACCGGGGAAACAGAGGCTTAGGGTGTTAGTTGGGGTATTTAACATTAAAACATAAAAATGAACATTAATACATAATAAATAGCCTTTATGACCAAAGCCTTTATGACCAAAGAATCAGCTGTCAAGGGGGTGAATATCTTCATTTTAAAATTAATATAAAACTTTCAAGTTGATATAACTTCATTTTAAGTTGATCATCTTTTACTGCTGATTTTTTTCTTGCTAATATAAAAAAATACATAAAATATAGTTAGTTGTGACCTTTTCACATATTTGGTCCACTTGGTTCCACTGAGAACACCACAGCATTTTTGTCCATAACTGATAAACAGTCCTGTTTATTTACATTTACATTCAGATATTTTTAAGGTTTGTTTATGTTCAGCGTTAAATATGGACAGAGCCTTCTTGGGTACAAGAACACAACAAACCAGACTTGCTTTCTTTGTATTTCTTGTATTTTTTTGTTGTCAACCAGAGGTGGAAGTAAAGGTTCATTTTCTTAATTTTCGACCGTAAAGGAAGTATAAATGATCTTTAGGCTGTGGCGTAAAGCAGTTTGATCAGTGAATGATGTAGGTGCAGGTACATGTAGACCAGTTGTGGCAGTTTGAAGGTGGTACTTAAACAGACATTTTAAAGCTATAAAACCTTGTATACATAATGTGTGCCAAGTATAGAAAACACTGAGTAAAATCAATACAAAATCCTATCCAGATATTCCAAAAAGGGGACATGTCCAGGAAAAAAGAGGATGTCTGGTAACCCTGGTTATGGTTCAGTTTTCTTACCTTCTTAGCTAGCTAGTTAATTATGACCACTTGACCGTATGTAGGATTTGCCACTTGCCACAATGTATTTGTGGCAATGTATTTATTTACCATCTTCATAAGTGTCCATTTTGGCTAAAAGCTACCTACATAGACAGCTGCTTATATAGGCCATAGTTGCAAGGATGCCCTATAAGGCAAACCCACATTTACAAATGTGAACAATGATGGTTATTTTAGGTTTCAGATTGAGTTGGGCCCAGATTTGTCTGCCCGGTTTCTGGGGCACTCACTTTTTAATAGTGTGGCATATCTTTCCAAGAAGACAACCGGTAAACGTTACCGTTCTATAAAGTTTAAGAACTTATAATGATAATTCATGAATGAACAAATGCGATATTACTGCAGTATTTATTAAGTCATTAGATCTATAAGTGTAAAGCCCTGTCCACACTTATCCATATATTATTAAAGTGTAGTTTTGGGACTTTATCACAAGCGTTTTGTCAACCTTCTATTAACGGTTCTCGTTCATTATTACAGTAGCCTTTTCATACCACTATCACACTTTTTCTTTCTGTGTCTTCCATGTCCTGAGCCGCTCTGCTGCCTGCTCAAAGCTGTCCTGCTCCATATGTTCACCTCAATTTGTTCACAGCAGGATGATGCTTCATTATACTGCATGTCACCATTTATCCTACACTGATTTTACACCGGTTTCATCCTCTCTCCCTGCAGAGTGACACTATGCATGTGTTCTGCACTCATTCTCATTCTCGTAACCCATAGCTTGTCCTTATATTAGCCATTAATTCTCCATTATTTCAGTTTATTTTTCAACTATTCTACTTTTTATCCAAATTGTCATTCTATTTTTTTGTACATTTGTTCACATGCTTAAAAATGTAGTATGATGTGATGGTGACCAGGTGTAGTCTCTAGCAAATATCCATTGACCAGGAACTGTCAAATAGCCTAGATGTTAAGGGTCAGTAGCTTCAGGGCCATAAAGGTTAACCACCTCACCTGTTTATTGAGTACACACTTCCGTTTATAGACATCCTTGCTTCACGTGAAGTTCTAGGGAAAAATCATATTTTTTCAGATTGAGCTGAAGGAGTTGAGAGAGTGATCACACAGAAATAGCATATCACCCTCCTGATTCCTTCCTTCCTGGGCAGAAGAACTACAACAAACCAGACTTGCTTTCTTGGTATTTCTTATATTTCTTGTTGTGCGATCCAGTGTCAACCAGAGGTGGATGGGTTTATGGAACTGGAGTCTCAGTTCCTCTCAAGGTTTCTTCTTCTCACAGCTGTCACCACTGGCTTATCTAAAATAAGACTCGGGCCGAGACCAAAAAGCTTATTTGTGACAAAAGCACTACACAAATAAAAATGTAATTTAATTGCATGACTGAATTTTAGAAGTTAGGCAAAATGCAGATTTTGGACAACCCTCCTAGCCAACATGCACACATATGGGACTGACTTGGGAGTGAAATGTAGGCTAGGTGAGTTCTACGTGGGCATGGGCTCTGGGTGGGTTTGTACATGTGAATGTGTCGGGTCCCACCTAGGCCAGTATAGTGTGCAGTGTACAACCCAGATGGGGCCCATGTTTAACTCCTCCTGGTCCCATCACTAACCCTGTTTGGCATCTATATATACCCATAAAGGACATGGACATGTTAGCTGGGCTGGCATCACATTATTTTAGCTTGTGTATGGTTGTTGCTGACTAAGATTTTTTTTTTAAATGCACTGTTGTGAATGTGTGATGTTTTATCACCCTTCATTGGCTGGCATGCTCATTCAAAAAAATGTAGGTCCTGTTTGCACCTGGCATTAACATGCATTTTGTATCCGGATAGCATATTCTGTTTACAATTGTCATCAAAATGCATACCCAATGTGACCAGATGATATTCAGTTTTACTCTACAGCATAAAAAACACCAATGTTTACATCATTTTCATTTTACTTTCCGTAAACAATGATTTCTCATCAAAATTGTCCTTCTTCAGGAGACTGTGAGAAGTCTAGACACAACACGAGAGAGGGAGAGAGAGTAAGGGAAATAGAGCAAGAAAGAGAGAAGCCAGGATCCATTGTAATTATTGCTTGTAATAGCATTTCTTTCAACAGACATATTTCCGCTTGCCTGACGGGATCTGATCACAGAAAACAGATTCCATTTACACTTGTATTAAATGTGGACGAAATCCGTCTCTGACCACTTCCGACTCAGTCTGAATAGCCAAATAGGCCAGATAGGAATTCATGCGACTTTTACATCAATCCAACTCAACTCAGGGGGAAGTGATAATTGACACCAGCAGTGAGGAAGGATAGGGAGGTAACAGATCTCATAAATATGTGGGGTGATGTCTCTGTTGTTTTAACCAAGGCTCTTGTCAAAACCGCTCAGTGTTTGAAATAAAAAGAAATGGCCAAATACGGCCACAGGAGAACGCAGCTGTAGTGTCAAAAATATAAGCTTAAATAACCCAAAGACACAAACCAAAGAAGTAAACTGTCATCCTCTTTTTACAGCAAGCTTGAATGCATTTTTGGTGATAAGACCAGCTGTCCGCCACCGGAACTTATTGATAGCCCCAGTGATACTGGCAAAGATTAAACCAAAACTTCATGTGAAGCCTTGCAGTTTACGAGCAGAAGCTGTTTAGACGAATCTTAGGTATAGGTCTCATCTAGGGATTTGGTGAGAGAATTGAATTAGGACCTTACCCTTACTTTTACCTGCTGTGTGAACGTAGATTTAGGACGTTTTTGGGTTCTTGGGCGACGAGAAAGATTTTTAGTTGGGTCTCCTTCTGAAGGTAGGTGCTGTATTTAACTTGTGACTAATTTTAACGACCTTATACAGCCTACATTCTGCTGGCAGGCCAAAAGTGTTATTACAAACTTCTATTACCAAAGAATAGCCCCACTAGTTACTGAACAGCTCAAACAAAATATCAGATTTGGTGAGAAAAGTGGGTTTGGGCTTTTTTTTACCTGCTGTGTGAACATAGCCTTAGAGACATTTTGGGTTTTTTGGGTGGAGAGAACTGGAAGTTTGTACAGTTGTCCAAAAGGTAATGCATTATTATTTATTATTTATTGCAGGTGCACCCTGTAATATCAGCCTAGAAGACTCCTTTGTATGCTGCCTACCATTAGCAAGCTCTGAAACAACCGTTACTGATAAATAAAGGTCCAGAGTCAAAGATACACACCAGTACTATATTAAAGTAGCTGAAAGCACTTTACACTATAATGGAAATTCTTCAGTCAGGCTGAAATCACTATTCCTCTGGAACTACAGGCACATATGTAGTGTTACTTGCAACTGAGTGACTTGTTCCCACCTCTGTGACTGGTCTATTGATTGTGGCTGTTCAGGAGAGATTGCTAGATCGTTTGCTAAGGGATCATGTCTCAGATCATGGAACAGGTGTCATTTCTGATTTAAGAGACATCCTCTGACACTCGGCATAAATGCAATAAACCACTTTATCCCACTATGAATGCTACAAAAGAAGACAATGGGGAGTTTCAGTGTCCTCTTATCTCTCCTGCGTGAGAATTATTGAGCTAGCTGTTGTCAGAAGCCTCTGAATCACCCGAAGTGTCTCTGCTGTGATTCAATAGAGTGGGAGCGACTGATTTAGGTTCTCATGCAGTGACTGGTAAAAATTATGATCTCTTGTCATTTGAGTTTTTCACAGTGAAAGGTCCCTTGGTCTTGTTCTCATACAATCTTTTCTCTCTTTTTCTCACTCTCTTTTCCCCTCTCTCTCTCTCTCTCTCTCTGATGGATGGCTGGGAGAGTGCTCATCTCTGTAATTAGCCAGTCAGCATTATCAATCACCACGTCACGACAGGCCCATTTTTTTTTTTTTTTTATCAATTACCCCCAATGGGTTGAGTGAGCATTGGAGTCTGCCTGTCTGGACCACCATCACTGAGGATAATGGAATTTTACATTACTTCTCTATCTCTCTTTCACTCCCTCTTCTAAGCTCTACTTTAAGTGGGACTCCCAATTAGCAAGTTGTTGATTCAGCTAATTCTGGAGGAGGTTACAGCTGTGGTCAATAATCAAAGAAAATGGCCTGCTAGATTGTATCTAGGGAGAATCTGTCCAGAGGGAAAGAGTGAAGGTCAAATATATTAGACAGATAGATAGACAGAAAGACTGACCTCAGTGACTGCTGTGTTCATGTGTTATGAGATGACTGCATATAGCGATGTGTCATATCATGTTACATACCTCTGTACCTTATATCACCCACCACACACATTCAGTACTGAGTGTCTGCGCTGCACTGTCCTGTTCTAATGTCCAATGTTGTGTTTATGGTATATACTGTATTGATCTGGTTCCATGTTTGCATAGTTTGCACTTTATGTATGTTTACTGTTCTGTTTCTGATCTATGTTGCACCAAAATGACCATAGGAGGTGATTTTGCTCCACTGTGTACTTGTACTTGTGTAATTGTGACTTAACTTGATGTCCTGGTCTTGGTCTAGGAGTTCTCTGGCAAACTAGTCTTGCCCTAGTGTTTTTTTGTTTTTTTTTTACAGCAAGGGTTTCCTTTTTGCACACCTCCAATTACAATCAAATGTGTGTGATCTCCTTCTGACAGTAGATGCTGTACTTTGACTGTTTTTAAATTCCTTCCCAGAGTCATTTGCTTCTACAACCTACTTATTGAAGGCCCTTAAAGAGCTCTTTGGATTTGGTCATGGTGATCCCACTCACTTCAACAATTCCAAATCCCCTCTGATGATGTTCTAATCATCTGCAGCTAAAGTGGTGCACCTGATTCTAATTTCAGGCACTTTAACTAGTAATAAATGGTATTTTTATTTTTACATTTTTCAATATTTTTTTTTTATTATTGTTGAAGTGAAGATCAAATGTCCATATGTTTACATATATACAAAAAAAGGGTTTTACCAATCTTTCTCAAAATGCAAATATAGCTTTACAGAGGTTAGAGAAGCCTCATTTTTAAGCAAGCCAGTTGTCTCCTTTAGAATGAGAGGAAGAAACCTTGAGAGGAACCAAGACTCAAGAATGGAAACCCATCCTCCTCTGGTCGACACCGGATGGAAGAACAAATAACAGACCAACAAGAATATCTGGACAGAAAGTGTGAGATAATGAAGAGGCTGATGTAACACCAAGCCATAGATTCATTCCTTCATACACTTATGCACAGTGTTAATGTGAAAGCCCATGCAGGTTAAAGAGCCATATGCACAGCTATGCAGTGTCGAGAGTGACGTGAATAAATGAATGCAAGGATTCAGAGCAGGACAGCATTGCAGCAGCCAGAAGAGTAGTGGAGAGACAGGTCTTGCAGTACAGGGGCAGAACAGTAGAAACAGGGCATCTCAATGCATGGAAAAGAGAGAGAAATCAAATAAATATTATTCAACTTTACTATTCATAGTGCATAAATTCTGACCAGAGTTGCCCAAATGTTTGCATTTTACTGTATAACTGTCTGTAAGTGAAACGAATGATTGAGTTTTTTTATTGAAACACTTTATAGTTTTTATTCTGAAGATAGATGGAGAGGTGAAGAGGAGGCCAAAACCACAGAAAGCTGGGGTAACAAGGATGTCCAGAGTTACTGGAAGGATTCATCTGAGCTGAAGTTCATTTATTAATTCTTTCTTCTGTTCTTTCTCCCTCTCATCAATCATCTATTTTCTCTCTCCCCCATTCTTTCTGTCTCTATTTAAGGAACGCTTAGCAAATGGCTGGTCTGTGCAGGATGTGACGGTCCTCAATGAGGGATTTGCCAAAGAGATCCGCTGCCTTACACAGGAAACGAGTCAGTCACTGTCCAACTTTGTGGGAATGTCTGTAGTTTCTGGAACATGAGTCATTATCAGTGAAAAGTTTGATGTCAATTTTCGTACTTTTTGAGAGCACCAGACTGGAGAAACCATCCTGGTTAAACCATCCAGACTGGAGAAAAGCTTATTTCCTCAAACCATCACACTCATCAACAATTAGTTTTGGGATGAGTTGAGGACTTAGGAAAGAAATGGAGTGGTGATCATCCAACATCATGACCTCACTGACGCTCTTGTCGCTAAGAGCAATGCTACATAATCAAGTATAAAGGATAGCAGGACAGTAGAGACAGTTACTTTAACAAAAGCAGGATAAAGTCTTTTTTAATACTGTGGCATTGAAGAAACCCCACAGAGGCATTAGAAAACATTTCAGCTCTTTATTGAAAAAGAACAACAGCTCTGCCCACAAAGAGTGGAGCTTATAGAGAATAACAGAACTTCTTTTTTTGGGTTGATAAAGGGCCATAACCGCAGCCAGGCTATTAGTAACACATGTGTTCTGATCCCCGGTAGCCAGACATTTGCACTCACTATCCCCCTTACGCTACACAACAGCACATGTTTACTTCGACAACACTGTAGTAACAGTCCAACCCCAAGAATGTTTGTTTAACCAACTACTTGGGAGTCCCAGCGTACCCTATGCCGCAGCATGCAAATCCAGCTCTTTCCATTGGCGGACACCTACTCACAGCACAATGACGTCAAATCCAGACAAGCTGGCCGCTCGTCACAATACTCTTCGAGGAACAATGAATAAACAGACGTCCCAATACTTTTGTCCATATAGTCTATATGTAATAATATGTTTCATATGCACTATATGTATGCAAGTATCTATACAGCAATGATAGGAAGGTTACATACACTCATCATAGTCATGGATATCATGGCAGTATTGAGCTTTCAATGATTTCTTTGAGTAGGTTTTTTAATGTATGGACATATTTGGCTAATGAAGGCTAATAAATCTGATTCGCTCAGTAAATTAATCTGACAACAATCCCATAATGAGAATTATTACCTAACATTCATTGGATCTAAGATGATTTCACTGGGTTTATTTTTTACAGCATCAGAAATCCGGAGACAGTCCTGTAATTAGACCTCTCAGCTCCTCCTCGTCCGGCTCGTCATCCACGGTGGCGAATGGAGATCACAGGCGGATTTATAACTCATCCCTGCTCTGAGTTCCCCTCTTCAATTTTAAATGAAACTCCGCTGACTTTCACGTTTGAAGAATTTCCCCTCCAGAGAGCGTAATCGATACAGCCAGACAACAACATGAATTATAGATGGCTGTATCCATATCTGCTCTCCCCTCACTGCCTCTCGGGGAGGATAGAGGAGGAAAGGAGAAAAAAGAGAAGCATGCTCATTATGAACGTCGGGCAACGCCAGCTACTCGCAGTGCGGCTGGCCGGCTAAACGGAGGCATCTTGAACGGATTAAGCTCCATTAGAGGTGCTCGCCATGACACACTCTTCAAGGTGCAGCCGGTGCTGTCAAGGGCACGTGTGTGTGTAATGAGTGCAGACTTTATTTTTCAATTTGCAGCTGCTGGCAGATGGACGAGGGCTGATAGCAATAAGGTAGCGGGGCAGGCAAATGGTGCTTAGCGTGAGGAGATCAGTGTGTCAATCATGTCAGAGACCAGGATTAATCCAATAGAGATGCCTGCACTGGCTGCGAGTGCATGTTTGCATGTGTGTGTGTGTGTGTGTGTGTGTGTGAGTGTGTGTGAGCTTGATCCTCTCCAGCTGAGATGCATGACATGCCAAACTTTGTCCTCAATGTTGAGAATGTTGGGAACATATCGGACACAGCTGCTGTTTTCTGTGATGAAGAATGTCCCAAACACCACTGCATGTTTATATTTTTATTATTCCCTGGGGTTTAAGTCCCCATAAGAGCCAAATAATTATAGTATTTTTAGGACAACATTTACCATAAATTGCTAATATTGGTGGTCCTCCTTGCATGTCTCTTTTTACATTTGTAAAAAGAAATGTTTGAAAATAATTGTTATTTATTATTATTAATTATTAATTAATTTATTATATTTAAAACAAAATCTCCACTATAAATGTGCCATTTTGGAGACTTTTTAAGCATCTACATGTAATAATAAAATCCCTCATATGTATTATAAATGTGTATACATGGGGGGGCGCCCCTTCTAATGAAGGCATTTAGCTGTTATGGCATCAAGTTGCTCATGTGCAAATGTACACACACACACACACACACACAGTTTGTCTAGTCCCTGTAAAGAAGTTCTGGTAATAGGAATCTCTAAAGCAGATAAATAGGAACCTACTGACACCATGTCTAATGCCAGGCGTGGGCTAGAGGGGTATGAAGCCCCCAGCATTGAGCTGTGGAGCAGTGGAACTGTGTTATCTGGAATTATGGATGGTGCTCCATCCAATACTTTTGGGATGAGCTGAGGAGTTGGGGATGAGGTTGGGCGGTGAAAAACCAACATCCTGACCTCACTGTTGTGTTTTTTTTATTATTTTTTATTTTTGTCAGACCCCAGGAAGAAAAGCTACTATTGCAATCGCAGCTAATTAGGATCCAAATTAAACAATAAACAATAAAACTAATGCTCTTGTTGCTGAATGCAATCAAATCCTCACAACAATGCACCAACAGTAGACAGCCTTTCCTGAACTCTCAAGGCAGTTCTAGTTCTCCAACTCTATGTATAAACACACGAATCATCCTAATCATAAAAGACGTATGTACATTAATTATGAAGAAGCGTTACTTTAGGGAACGGCTTGGCAACACCCACACCTATAGAAGGACATTTGCCAGAGTGCTCATGGCAAGACGGCGTGAATTATCGGAGTGATTGAGCGAGGCACGCTAGTGGGTGCTAGACGGATGGGACATTTCATTTCCCAGATGTCAACAAGGCACTTTATGACCGGTCCCTGCAATGTTTCACTGCTTGGTGACCATTTCCATCACTTCATAGACTTCATGTACCACCACAATGATGGGATGTTCCATCGGGCCCAAGTTGTCCAGAATTGGTTCGAGGAGCATTCTGGAGAGTTCTGATGAATGGTGTGGCCTGCATGTTTGCCTGACATGAGCTCAATTGAGGATTAATGGGAGTCCGTTCCCACCCGAGATCCTGCACCTACAAATACCACAGTGGGTTGCTGTCCATTTAGCATAACTTAACATCCCTCCAGACGTCTTCAGTCCACTTGTAGAAGCGATACCACGTTGAGTAGTTGCACTTCACCAGGATAGAGGGGGTCATACATGTTTCTAGATACGAGTTCCTCCCCAGTGACTTTTGGCATGTAATTGTGCATATAGGTAAGATATAATATTAGATATGAGTATGATATGATGTTTTTTTTTGTCCTTTAGATTAGCTGTTTTTGTTTTTTTATTTTTTTTCAATAACAGCAGAACAGATTGTCCTGAAAATGTACAAAAAACAAACACACCAATACTTATACAAGAACACTCTTAAACACACACACACACACACACACACACACACACACACAGAGTCTCAAACACTGTCTTTCCTTCCCTCGCTTTCACTCCTCCCCCTCTCCTCATGCTGTTGGCCATCACTAATTGTATTAAATTGTATTAATCAACACAATGCAATCAGCTCCTCACTAATGGTGGTTTCACCTCGTTAAGGGCTTTTCTCATGTTTTATTGAACAACCAATTAGACAGAGAATCCGGCGGTTAATTAGCATGCCAGGAGCCGTGCTGCTTTAGGGAGGACGCTGAAAGTCAAAGTGAGTTTTAACGAAGGCTAGCAGGGGTCTCTCGACCCGCCAAACGGATCACGCACAGAGCTGACGGGCATATGCCACGCACAGCTGGTGGAGGGGACGGGGAGAAAGAGAGAGAGACAGAGAATGGAGAGAAATAGCTCAGCAAAAAGGTGTTCCAGTTTAAGGAAAATGTTCAAATTGAGAGGCTAACTCAGAGGTCACTGCAGTGCCACAGTGCATTTATTTCTTTCTGTTGTGAAATAGCAAGTTAGCATTTTGCGTTACATTTATTTTGGAGTATGTAATTACTGGCATGTAATTACACAATTGCACTGATGATTACATGAATGGTATCAAGGGTACTGCTTTTGCATTGCTGCGAGGATTTGAATGCATTCAGCGATGCTGGATGATCAGCACCCCACCTCACCCTCAACTCCCCAACCTTTGTATATTCCCACAACCTTTACATATCATATTATACTTTATAGTATATATATATATATATATATATATATATATATATATATATATATATATAAATATATATATACTCCTGATCAAAACTTCCCTTGCCATCCATCTCCAAATGTTCTCAATCGGATTTAGATCAGGGGACGGTCCAAAAGACACATGTTATTCTCCTGGAAGAAGTCCTTGCAGCATTGTCCTGTTGAAACACCCAGTCATTACCACACAGATGAGGGCCCTCAGTCATGAGGGATGCCTGCTGCAACATCTCTACGTAGCCAGCTGCAGTTTGATGCCCCTGCACAAACTGAAGCTCCAGTGTTCCACTGAAGGAAAAGCATCGCAAACCAAAATGATGGCACCCCCACCACTGTGCCACGTAGAAAACATCTTAGGTAGGATCTCCTTGTCATGCTAGCAATGTTGGAAGCCATCAGAACTGTCAAAGTTAATTTTTTTTCTTGTCAGAGATTAAACTTTCTGCCCCATGTTTGGTGCTCCTCTGCAAAGTCTGAATGGGTAATTTTGTGGTGTTGAAGGAGATGTGGCCTTTGAATACGTTTTTTGTTGCTGAAGCTCTTCCCTCACAGATGCTGTCTGAGGATTATTTGTGAATGGACTTTTATGTTGACATTCTGGTTGGTTTCTGCGTTCATGGTCTTTGTTCTATCTTGTGTTTTTGTTTAGGTTCCATTAATGTGTTTCACCTGTGGGCTGACATATTTAAGGAGGGCTAGCGCCAGCAGCCAGGGCCGAGGATTAACGTCGTAACGCCCTAAGGTTCTGTAGACCTCAGTTTAACTTAGACGGTGTCCAGTGTTATATTAGGTGCACCGTGGTTCAGAGTGGGTCCGTTGGGTTTGCCGATAGCCTCATAACTTAGAGGCTACCCTCCTTAGCTTTGGTGAACCGCGTTTGCTGCCGCCCAGCTCAGACTCTCAGCTCTCTGCACTCTACTCTTCGGCAGGTTCAGGAAGGGCTCGTTCAGGGGACTTAGCCTAGCTCACATAGCTTCAGGTTTGAAGCTACGTCACAGCCTTTGGTTTAAAGACAGGTTCTAAGTATCCCCGGTACTCAGGGGAGTTAACCCTCTTTCTGGTTCAGTTCTGTCGTTCAGGTTTGGTAGCGGTTCCATCAGCTGTGGAGTCCCGTAAGTTCAGAAGCACCTGACTAGTGCGGTTTTGTGTTTTTCCCTGTTTTCTCCCAGGCACGGCCTGTTGGTTTTGGTTAGCGTTCTCTTTAGCTCAGACCTCTCCCTGGCTCGCTAGCCTAGCCTTTGTCTCGCGTCAGCCCCAGGTGTGCTCGTTGATTTGCCCAGTTCTGTTGTCACCGTTATTGTTTAGTTCAACGTTATCCCCTGCTTTGTTTTGTGTTCTGCCCTGTTCATTTCTATAATAAACTTTCTCGCTTTGGTGCATCCCCTGCGAGTGTTCACCCTCTTTGTGTCAGTCCCAGCGGATCATGACAGCTGCAGTCAGCACCAGTAATGGTCTTATTTTGGGTTGAGGATTACCTCGTGTCTTCACAGACAGCCAATCGGATCCTGTGGCTCAGTGACTGTGATTTTTTCTTTGGGTCTACCACTTGAGTTTTTTGTTCCATAACCCCTAGGATCTTATAATAAATGCAAAATGACTGTCATACTGCGTCCAACAGCAGCAGGATGTTTTTGCTGTACATAATACATACATAAAATATACTACATATTATACTCTCTGCAAAACAGAACAGAATCAAAACCACCTGTCCAACCACCCCCCATTCTCCCTTTTAACCACTAACTCTGGATTCTGGCAGTGTTACTGGTTTTACCGGCTGCTGGACGGAGTCCTCTTTGTCAAACCCTAGACAAGCTTCTCCTTATTGAATCAAAGACACAATAAAATGCCAAACGTAAATATTTAATAAACAAATGGAGCACTGTGAGGCCTGAATGCGATAAGTGCCCTTCATATCATAGCCCTGGTTAATGGCCTCGGTACCCCAGTCTGTCTGTTTCCGTTAGACTGGAGATTAATACTGCTTAGTTTATTTGACACACAGAGGCAGGAAATGGCTAACATTGTCAGGTATGCGCCTCTGTTTCTGATTATGACTCATATCTGTGATTTGATATTAGGAAGAACAAAAGGTCAGTGTTCTCCTGCTGGACAAAATGAAACTGGGTTTCAATTGTATTTCTCACCAATTCACTGCTTCATCAGTCTGTTTTAACAGGAGTGAAGTAGACAAGTTGGACAGGCAGAGGAAAAATGAAGAAAGAGAGAGAGAGAGAGAAAGAGAGAGAGAGAGAGAGAGAGAGAGAGAGAGAGAGAGAGAGAGAGAGAGAGAGAGAGGGAGCGAGAGAGAGAGCTGGGTGTGTAACAAACAATAGTGCAACAAATTGTCTAGTTCAAACCAAATTTCTTAATTACATGAATATTAATTAAGAGTATGAATTAGCATTACATTACATTAACAACTTATTGTTCAATATATGGGCATGAACTGTATATTGCTATATTGCTGACCTCCATATTGACCATTGTATGTACTTAGCAAGGAGAGTCCATATACATGAATGAGCCAGTACATTAACCTTGTTTAAAATTACATTATTATTATTATTATTATTATTATTATTATTATTATTTGTGGATCAATATTTACCTAATCTCTTTACTTTTAAGAGTCTGTCTCTAATTTATTACATCAAATGGTTTGTGGTCATATCATAAGTTACTGCAGTCTGAATTAGGCTCTTGCTGTGGACACTGATCATAAAGTGGCTAGCAATGCTAACTCAACATTCCAGCAGGCTATTTAAAGCTATTTAGAGCAGAGCTAACTAGCTTTCCAACACAACACACACAGGCCACAGTCACTGTGTGGGGCACCATATTCAAAAAAGAAAAGGACCTGCATCTGTGGTTGAAGATGCTAATTTTAAAACATCCACCCAAACATCCATATGTCTGCTCCTACCAGTTTATGAACCAGTTATAAACTCTGTTATAAAGCTCTGCTGAAGCAGAAATATTAGGTGTTTTATGAGGTGGTCAGGTAGAATGTTAGCCTAAGAGCTAACCTAAGATCCTCAGGAGCACCCGATACGCCTTCTTCACTGGAGCTTCATAACTGAGCCATTTTTCTGAGAAAAAGGATGTCCTGGAGTTGGTTTTCCCTCCATAAACTGGTGAGAGCTGACATATGGACAGGTGGAAGGGTGGGTGGGTGGATATAAGTTATATGGTGCCCCACAGCACCACAGTCTTTACGTGTTGTGTTCATAATGCTGTTTTTTCAGAAATTCACTGTCTGAGCATATTTCTGAATCTAGAAATTCAAACTGAACCCTAAACAGAAAGAGAGAAATGCAAGAGAATGGTGAAGCGAAAGGGGACACAGACAGAGACAGAACAAAGAGAAAATGAGGGAGGTAGATAAGAAAGATAGAGAGAACAGAGAGAGAGAACAGAGAGAGAGAACGAGAGAGAGAGAACGAGAGAGAGAGAGAGAGAGAGAGAGAGAGAGAGAGAAAGAGATCATTAAGAGCAAAGTGTCCTTTGGTGCCCAGTGGCCTTTAAAAAAAAGCTGCTGTGAAGCATTTTAGTCTTAATGTTTCATTCCTATAAACAAGCATTCTAATTAAATTACACTAATTTATTCACAAAACCCCAAGAATGTCACACGTTAATTAACTAATGTTTGTCCCCACAGCAGCACAAGCTGCCTCACACCCTACACAGGTACAGAGCGGACTCTTGAGTGTATTTCATCGAACATTTCTGCACACCGTAAAAAAGCAATAAAGGTTCAAACACAGTGATCATATTGGTATGAACATGAAAAATACCCAATTAATCAGGGTAAAAAAAAAAATCCGGAAAAAAGCTGTACTAGAAAGTATTGTGTACTGGGTATTATATCAAATTAACCTCAATTAGACGAGCAGAAACTGTACTATAGTGAAAGTATGAGTACTGTATCACAGTCTAACTCAATTAAAAGAACTGAAACTGCACTATAGTGAAAGTATTAGTACTGTATCACCTTATAACTCAATTAAAAGAGCTGAAACTGTACTATAGTGAAAGTCTGAGTACTGTATCACCTTATAACTCAATTAAAAGAACTGAAACTGTACTATAGTGAAAGTATGAGTACTGTATCACAATCTAACTCAATTGTATCACCTTATAACTCAATTAAAAGAGCAGAAACTGTACTATAGTGAAAGTATGAGTACTGTATCACAATCTAACTCAATTGTATCACCTTATAACTCAATTAAAAGAGCAGAAACTGTACTATAGTGAAAGTATGAGTACTGTATCACAATCTAACTCAATTGTATCACCTTATAACTCAATTAAAAGAGCAGAAACTGTACTATAGTGAAAGTATGAGTACTTTATCACCTTATAACTCAATTAAAAGAGCAGAAACTGTACTATAGGGAAAGTATACATTATTATCGATCACTGGCAAAAGACCATTTGAAAATGGTACAAATATATTAAAGTTTTTTGCTGTGTTGTCATTTATTTCATAGCTTTTACAGCAGTATAAATTGCAACAGCTTGCCACAGACATTTCAGAAATGACATGATAAATATCTGTATTTCAGAAAGTTGTCTAAGTTTGCCTTCCTGACGTAAACATTTCATGCCAACTGCTCTGCTGCTCCGTTTTGCCAGAACTTTCCCAACTTTGTTCCTTAGAAACATTTCTGCTCATGGTTTTGCTGGTTAACGGGAACTGTCTGACATACCATCTCAATCCACTCTCTTGCGAAGAAGGTTGTGCTGTCAGTCATCTTTTCTTGGATACCACTATTTGGCACTATTTCGACACCAGTCAGATTTCACTGTATTCAGGATTTAGTCTCACCGCAAATTTGCATCAGGTCTCGACACCCTTCAACTCAATGATTCACTTTTTCAGGTAAAGTGTACAATTTGTGAAGTGATTTGTTAAAGATTGTCCCAAAGCAACCCCACCACCCCATGTTGAAATGTGTGAAAACACACATAATGAAAGAGGACAGAATATGTACTGATTGGCTTCATGGGTCTAATAAAAATACTGGAAACACTTGTAATAACACTGGCTGAGGAAAATACTGATACTAATGTTTATTTATTTGAAATCATCAAAACGCAATGTAGCCAGTTGTTTATCCTACCCTTCAGCATGGAGGTGAGCAAAATAACATTTACATTTACGGCATTTAGCAGACGCTCTTATCCAGAGCGACTTACAAGGTTACTCGTTTTACAGAGGTGGGTCAGTGTAGTGTTAGGAGTCTTGCCCAAGGACTCTTATTGATGTAGTGCAGCATATTCACGAAGTCCGGGAGTCAAACCCCAGTCTCCCACATGGTGTGGTAGCTCAGAGGCAGGTAGTGGTGTTATCTGTTGCGCCACACCACAGTAAGGGTAACTTGATCATTACCAACCAAGACCACCAGCTAATCTTTAGTGTTCATCTGAAATTGCTGAAGAACGTGTTGAGTTCTATATATTGTTCAAACCACTAAGACAATTGAGCATCCATCTTCAAATTACTTCACATATATCATTAGGGACCAAGCACTATGAGCCTGTTCACACCTGGCCTTGACATGTGTTTTTGTTAATCAGATCCCATTTAGATGTCACTTGTCTGGTGGGGGAGGTGTTGTCACCAATTCTAAATGACTGTGGTCCACCGGCAAGGAAGTCCATGATCTGGTTACAAAGTGTGTGACTAAAGGCAGAGCTGAAGTCAACAAACATCATTCTAACATATGTGTTAGATCCTTTCAAGTGGATCAGTGCAGTGTGCATTGGCAGTGAGATCACATCATCAGTAGATCTGTTAGCATGGTAGACAAACTGATGAGGGTTTAGAGCCTTTAAAGGCTGCTGTTTACGTAAATAAGATCAGCCTCTTAAAGAACTTGATGGGTTCAGAATTCATGCTGAACTTGTTTAAGAGTTAATGCTGCTGTAGATTTTCATAAAAGTAAAGATCCAGAACAGAATATATTTTGGGCCAAATCATCAGTCGACTACAGAAATTAAGATGAAACACTCGTTCAGGACCAAGGACAGTGGCCTGCCATACTGGACTGTTCCTTCAGCACCATGGATAACAGCCAGATCTGTGTAGTGTGTAGTGTAGACGAGAAGACAAGGCTGAAGCTGATACACATCTTTAGAGCTTCAGGAGAAGTTTATTAGGTGCCCTAACTGAGCTGTGTTGCTCAATGTCCCCCGTCCCTGATAACAGAAAGAGATAATGACAGGAAATTTAAGGATATTTAAGTAAAAAAAGAATGAAAAAAATGAGAGGAACCAAGAGTCGAAATTGAAGATTTTATAAGAGCCTAATCAAAACCCAGTATGAGGAACCAAAAGGTCAAAATGAGAAACTCTAAGAGCACAAGGAAGAACCACTGATGAACCAAGACTCAAAAAAAGAAATGCAGTAAGATCATATGAAGAACCACAGAGAGAAACTATGACTCAAAAAGTGATACCCTCCAAAAGCAAGAGCAAGAATCATTGAGAGGAACAAAGACTCAACAGGAGAGACTCTCTAAGAGCATGAAGACGAACCCCTGAGACAAACCTAATCTCAAAATGAGAAACTATCTACGAGCACAAAGAAGAACTACTAAAAGGAACCCAGACTCAAAATGTGAGACTCTCTAAAAGCAGGAGAAGTTATATCTGAGATGAATCAAGACTCCAATGAGAAACTATGTACAAGCATTAGGAAGAACCACTGCGAGGCACCAAGACTTAAAAGTAAAAAAGAGCACAAGGCAGAACCAGTGAGAGGAACCAAGACTCAAAAAGAACTTCTCAGTCTTTCTTTTTCTGCAGAACTTAAGAGGGAACCCTACCCTAAGTTTGGCTCCTTGACTGAAAACAAAAGTGACATCTGCTTTGATAGCGTGACCCACAAAGAGTGCTTTATTCACTGCACAGCTACTATTAGATTAGCACTTTTAGTAATGTAGCTGACGTTTCTGCGTTCGCCCAAAGCATCTTGCATTAGCCATCTCCCTCCTCGGAGCAACATGGAATTAAGTGCTTTGCTCAGGGGCACAGTGGAGGCGGGTAACAGCTGGAATCAAACCCGCTGAGTCAGAGCCAACATCCCTAACTGCAGGGCTAGCAGGAGAGCCTCAACTAGAGCTGCCAAGCTAAATGGGCAGTGTCCGTGCTGATAAGCAGAGACAGCGTTTGTGTTCTGGTCACTGTTATCAGGGCAGTTAAGCAGCGTAGCACTGAGGCTTTGATTTAGAGCCCCAGTTTAAAAGATAGCAAGACTTGCAAACAAAAAGTGTGTGTGTGTGTGTGTGTGTGTGCCACTCTCAAATTAATATTTTAATGTTTTGACTATTGTTGTTTGTGGGTTTTTGATTGTTTCTGTTGTTACTGATAATAAAAAAGTTTAAATGATGCGTTTGTGTTACTTAAACATGCCTAGCATTCTGAATTTGAGACTTTTGCTTCTTAGAATTTTTAATCCATCAAGTTTTCTTGGTGTTCCCAGAATGTATTGTGTGTAGAATTAAGTTTTTTTTATTTTCATAGTTAAATACAGGCTTTATTTTTAAGACTGTATTTATTTATTTATTTTATTAAATAAAGCCTGCATAACATTAACATTTAAAAAAGGTTAAATCAATACATTCTGGGAACATCCAGAAAACTTGATGGATTAAAAATTCTAAGAAGCAAAAATCTCAAATATGCATAACATTTGCGTTTGTATAACATTTCACTTATCAAAATTTTCTAACTTGGGAAAAGTAGGATGGATGAGAAAGGGGTGTGTTTGAGAGAGAAGTAGTACAGAATGAGAGACACTGAGAAAGAGAAAGAAAAAAGGGAAACGAGAGAGAGTGAGAGGTAGGGAGGAAAAGTAGTATGATAAGGAGAGAGAGAGAAAGAGAGAGAGAGAGAGAGAGAGAGAGAGAGAGAGAGAGGAAGGGAGAGAGAGGAAGGGAGAGAGAGAGAGAGAGAGAGAGAGAGAGAGATGGAGGAAGGGAGTTGTCTCATAAGTATTGTAAAGTTTTAGTTAAGCTCTTTAATATTTTTACTCTTTTTGATTGTTTTTGTTTGGTGCGTAATGAGCGACAAACTGTGAGAGAGAGAGAGAGAGAGAGAGAGAGAGAGAGAGAGGGAGGGAGGGAGGGAGGGAGAGATGATGACAAAGTGAAAGGAAAGAGAGAAAGAGAGAGAGAGAGAGAGAGAGAGAGAGAGAGAGAGAGAGAGAGAAACCCAAGAACGCTTCTCAATCTGCTCTCTACACACAGTCCTTTACACTCAACCAGTCACACACCGGTGAGAAGAGGCAGCACAGTGTTCTCTCTCCACTGGAGAGGACCCAGCCTGCAGAGAACATTACAGGAACCTTCAGCAGTGTTTTCTTTTAAGGTTCCAGGAAAGTTAGCCCGTAACATTCCAGGAATGTTCTGAAAACATTTGCTGTAATTAAGGTTTTAAAGAAAGAAGAAGAAGATGTGTGTGTTTGTGTGAGAACAAGAGACACAGAGAAAGATGAAGATAAAGGGAAGCGAGAGACAGAGATGAAAAAAAGAAAGCGAGATAGAGAGAGGAAAAGTAGGCACTGAGAAAGAGAAGGAAGAGAGAGAGGGAGGAGGGGAGGGTGTTTAACAAGTAAGGGGGGTTTCAGTCAAAGCTCTGGAATATTTGGACTAATCTTGTTTGTGTTTGTTTGGTGAGAGATAGAGAGAGATTGAGAGAGAGATAGAGAGAGAGAGAGAGAGAGAGAGAGAGAGAGATTGAGAGAGAGAGATAGAGAGAGAGAGAGAGAGAGAGAGAGAGAGAGGGTGGGGTCTTGAGAGAGAGGTTTTGAGGGGTTTGAGTTGAAGGTAAATACACATCATCGTTCACTCCTGACCCCAATCCCATCAGATCACTCCTGACTGTACTGTCATTTCTCCATCACACCCCGTCATACAGACCATCACTCATCTGAGCAGCAGTTTAGCCTAATGTCCCTCCTGTCCGGCAGAGCTGAGAAACAGGAGAGAGAGAGAGAGAGAGAGAGAGAGAGGGGGGAGGGGGGGGGGAGAAGAGGATGATAAAGAGCAAGAGAAAGAGAGAGGGAAAAAGAGAGAGAGAGAGAGAGAGAGAGAGAGAGAGAGAGAGAGAGAGAGACAGACAGACAGACAGAGAGACACAGAAGGAGCAATACATCAGAGCTGGGACAAAGGAATCTGATCTGATCTGGGGTCAGTTTTCAGCGGCTCTGATCTTTACTATAACAATAAAGACACAACCTACAACCAGCTGATCTTAAATACACACAAACGCGCCGTTAATAGATTAATTTAGAACACTGCTTCATAGCCCGTATCGCCATCTTTATGCAAACTATATGGACAAAAGTATTGGGACACCTGCTCATTCATTGTTTGCAAGGGTATTAAAAAAAGTTAATCCTGCTTTTGTTGGAGAAACTGTCTCTACTGTCCAGGGAAGGCTTTCTAATAGATTTTGGAGAAGCATTGCTGTGAGGATTTGATTGTGTTCAGCGACAAGAGCGTTACTGAGGTCAGGCTGTTACCACACCACCTTATCCCCAACTCATTCCAAAGATATTGGATGGAGCACCAACCATCATTCCAGAGAACACAGTAGTTCCACTAACTAACGTTTATCTGCTCCAGAGAGTCCTATTCTATTGACAGTACTGTATTCTGTATCTGTGTCAGCGATGGATGAATGCTTTCATTAGAAAGGGTGTCCGGAAACATTTGGACATAGAGTGTTTCTGTAAGTGGTGCACAACTCAAATGCAGTGCTGCATAGTTTGGGCTGAAATAAACATCCCTGGATGTGACCGCGTTCGTACCGCAAGCGTGTGTGAGTGTGATTTGTACAGGAGGTGCCAAGTTCATTAAAGTGCTTTGCCTCCAGGGTTTCAGCTTGCTTTTTCATCTCTCTAAAAGTTGGAAAGGTCTGGGCCAAGAAACAATTTGGTTTAATATATTCTGTGTTAACAATGAAGGTCAGGGCACACAGCTCAAGGGATAGTCTTACACTGCACTCACCCACTGAGAAACCACGAAGAACACACTGACCGTACAGAGACTGGGTGCACAGTAGGGCTTTCTAATAAAGTGGACAGTGAGTGAAGAGACAAGGTGGGTGTTTCTAATAAAGTGGCCAGAGAGTGGAATCACAAGGCAGGTGTTTCTAATAAAGTGGTCGTTGAGTGGACGCCCAAGGTAAGGGTTTCTAATAAAGTGGCCAGTAAGGGGAAGCACAAGGCAGGGGTTTCTAATAAAGTGGCCAGAGAGTGGAAGCACAAGGTGGGTGTTTCTAATAAAGTGGCCAGTGAGTGGAGAGACAAGATGGGTGTTTCTAAAAAGGTGGCTAGAGAGTGAAAGTACAAGGTAGGGATTTCTAATAAAGTGGCCAGTGAGTGAAAGTACAAGGTAGGGGTTTCTAATAAAGTGGCCAGTGAATGAAAGTATAAGGTAGGTGTTTCTAATAAAGTGGCCAGTGAGTAAAAGTATAAGGTAGGTGTTTCTAATAAAGTGACCATTGAGTGAACACATAAGGTAAGGGTTTCTAATAAAGTGGCCAGTAAGGGGAAGTACAATGCAGGAGTTTCTAATAAAGTGGCCAATGAACAGAAGTACAAGGTAGGGGGTTCTAATAAAGTGGCCAATGAGTAGAAGTACAAGATGGGTGTTTCTAATAAAGTGGCCAGTGAATGGAAGTACAGTATAGGTGTTTCTAATAAAGTGGTCATTGAGTGAACACACAATGCAGGTGTTTCTAATAAAGTGGCCGGTGAGTGGAAGCACAAGATATATTATGTATCTACTTACATAATTGTCTGTTACTCAATCTTAAATTTTATATTTATATTTTTAGATATTTAAGGTATATTTAAAAGATTGTTTACTGTACTTCAAATATGTTTTGCAACTTTTAAATCTAAAAATATCATTTGCTGTTAATAATCATGTTATTATAGCATAATAGATAGAGCTTAACAATAATCCAACTTTATTTATAGGCTCTGTCAAAGATTTCTGGGACTTTTTTTCAGTTGAGGTGGAGGTCTCTTTTCAGTTTTTGGGCAAGGACTGGAGACTCTCCAATACACAGCAATGTTCAGCTATTTTGCTCCTATTACATCTGCCTGGCACACACCAGAAACCACAACATGGAAGCATCTGAGCAGCCTAAATCGTTCATCATCTTTCAGGAGCCAAAACAAAACAGAAGCATCTCTGCCTGCTGACCTCTGCTTCACCTCAATCACAGGTGCTGGTGTGGAAATATCTGTCTAGGCCACACCTCCTTCCCACTCCAGCCCCTATCAATAAAACAGCTGAAAATGGTGAAATATTCATCCCTCTCGCCACTGCAGCCTCAATAGCCTCGGCGCCACAACATGGAACAGCCTAATGAGTCTGAATGGGATATTTACACTTGTCTCTCCAGGTTTGCATGAAACCCTTTATTCCTTTCGTTCTCCGAGTGCTTTCCCGTGTCTTTCTTCTCCCTCTCCCCCACCTATCCGATGCACCCAATGCGTTCAGTGTCGCGAAAAGAGTTTCATTACTGCGAGCAGGGAAGGGCCCGAGGCTGGTTGACGTTTTATAATAGGCTTTGTGCAGGGAGCTAAATGGCGAGCACGTTGTTGTAAAGAGAATGACGCAGTGAGCCACTGCAGAAGCTGTCAGACACACTGGTGGAAATCCCAGACACTCCTAATGGAGTCTGTACCAGCAGCACCCAGAATGCCGCCATCATGACGTCACTGGCTGTGAAAAATTGGGCAGCGGACACACACAGGTTTCCTGACACCACAACCCCAACAATAATAGCAAAATGACCCATCTGGCCTGGTTGCTGCACACAAGGGTTCTACATGGGTTCTTTAGTAAATGCAGTCACATATTTATACATCAAAAACGAAATACATCAAAAACAAAAGGCAATAAATTATATATATATATATATATATATATATATATATATATATATATATATATATATATATATATATATATATTTTACCTACTTTCAGAATATTTTTGTCCACTTGGTTGAAGTTTTTTTTTATATATATCTAGAATTAATTAGTTTTTTGACAGATTTGACCAGTTTGACCAATGGCTGCATGCTGGTACATATAGACCAGGTGTGGCGGTGAGAAGGCGGGGCTTAATCAGACATGTTTACAGCTGGTTCAGTCCATGCAAATAGGGAGTGGCAACTGTAGAAGCAAATGCTGATGTGAAATCTGGGCAAAATCCTGGTCATTTTACACAATTAAAAAATTCATGCTGGTCATGTTTTCCCCAAAAGAGGACACCCCACACATTGTGGCATAGCTCATATGCTTTATATGGCTCATATTAGAGTGGATATTGTCCCACAGACACCCTAGCTATGAGGCAGGGCCCCTATGAGTCACCCAACCCCACTATGAGAAACATGGGTGTATAAAACACCTACATCTGCCCATTCAGATGCTCCTGTAGCATCAGTTCAATCATGTATGTTATATTAGCAGTGTGGAAACTAGAAACTGCTAAATGTTAAGGTACTGCTATCAACAATGTGAGAAAGGGTCATGAGGAAGGATTTCCCCACAGACTAGATTACACTACACTAGATTAGGAGAACAGCACTGCATCACATATGTAATACTCTGGAATAGACACCTTCACAACAACGAACTGTCAATTAACATGTTTACTGTTTATGAGTAAATTATTTAATATTTAGATAAACTTAAAAAAAAAAATACTACTTGTCTCCATTAGTTTGGCCTGTAGTTTGTTTCCCAGGTTCCTCTTTTCAGTCCAAATCGATACTTGAACCTCCTCACGGCCCTAATCACCCTGGAAACGAGACTAAATTGAATCAGTGGTGTGATTGACAGATGCATTAGTGAGGGGAGAGAGGGCGGACCCTCTTACCTGTCAGAAAGAGGAAATAAAGGGAGCTAAAGAGAGAGTCGATAACTCAGACAGCAGCTGAAAGGCTTTCAGTGCGGAGGGACCTCTGTGGGGAATCAGACCAACACTACACACACACACTCTACTCGCCGCAAAGTCCCTCAGTCAGAGCTGCTTTACAGAGGACAAGCACACAAACACCAACACACTAAGCAGAGGAACTGTCCACTTTTCCCTCTCACCTCTCTGACCGCGAGGGACTATAACACTACTAGCTTTAGACAGTCAGGCTTTAACTTCTTAAACATCGTTTAACATCATTTAGATTTTTCCATCTTTGTTCAAGTATTAACTTGTTGCTAGTCTGATTTTACACGTCATGAGTGTGAACTATTGCAAAGCTGCTTACTGTGTTCCCTTTGTGTTATTATTCAACATATGGTGAAATACAGGTGTAATACAGGTGAAATACAGGTGCAATACAGGTGAAATAAGGGTGGAATACAGGCAAAATAAACGCAGAATACAGGTGTAATACAGTTGAAATACGGGTGGAAGATAGGTGGAATACAGGTGGAATACAGGTGAAATACAGGTGAAATACAGACAAAATACAGGCAGAATACAGGTGTAATACAGGTGAAATATGGGTGAAAGACAGGTGGAATACAAGTGTAATACAGGCAAAATACAGGCAGAATACAGGTGTAATACAGGTGAAATACGGGTGGAATACAGGTGGAATACAGGTGGAATACAGGTAAAATACAGGTGGAATACAGGTGGAATACAAGCAGAATACAGGTGGAATACAGGTAAAATACAGGTGGAATACACGTGAAACACAGGTGGAATACAGGTAAAATACAGGTGGAATACAGGTGGAATACAAGTGTAATACAGGTGAATACAGGTGTAATACAGGTTAAATACAGGTGTAATACAGGTAAAATACAGGTGGAATACAGGTGAAATACAAGCAGAATACAGGTGGAATACAGGTAAAATACAGGTGGAATACAGGTGGAATACAGGTGGAATACAGGTGAAATACAGGTGGAATACAAGTGGAATACAGGTGAAATACAAGCAGAAAACAGGTGGAATACAGGTAAAATACAGGTGTTATACAGGTGAAATACAAGCAGAAAACAGGTGGAATACAGGTAAAATACAGGTGGAATACAGGTGGAATACAGGTGGAATACAGGTGTAATACAGGTAAAATACAGGTGGAATACAGGTGAAATACAAGCAGAATACAGGTGGAATACAGGTAAAATACAGGTGGAATACAGGTGGAATACAGGTGGAATACAGGTAAAATACAGGTGGAATACAAGTGGAATACAGGTGAAATACAAGCAGAAAACAGGTGGAATACAGGTAAAATACAGGTGTTATACAGGTGGAATACAGGTGGAATACAGGTGGAATACAGGTGAAATACAGGTGGAATACAAGTGGAATACAGGTGAAATACAAGCAGAAAACAGGTGGAATACAGGTAAAATACAGGTGTTATACAGGTGGAATACAGGTGGAATACAGGTAAAATACAGTTGGAATACAGGTGGAATACAAGTGTAATACAGCTGAATACAGGTGTAATACAGGTTAAATACAGGTGGAATACAGGCAAAATACAGGCAAAATACAGGCAGAATACAGGTGGAATACAGGTGGAATACAGGCAGAATACAGGTGGAATACAGGTAAAATACAGGTGGAATACAGGTGGAATACAGGTGAAATACAGGTGGAATACAGGTGTAATACAGGTAAAATACAGGTGGAATACAGGTGAAATACAAGCAGAATACAGGTGGAATACAGGTAAAATACAGGTGGAATACAGGTGGAATACAGGTGGAATACAGGTGAAATACAGGTGGACTACAAGTGGAATACAGGTGAAATACAAGCAGAAAACAGGTGGAATACAGGTAAAATACAGGTGTTATACAGGTGGAATACAGGTAAAATACAGGTGGAATACAGGTGGAATACAAGTGTAATACAGGTGAATACAGGTGTAATACAGGTTAAATACAGGTGGAATACAGGCAAAATACAGGCAGAATACAGGTGGAATACAGGTGGAATACAGTTGGAATACAGGTGGAATACAGGCAGAATACAGGTGGAATACAGGTAAAATACAGGTGGAATACAGGTTGAATACAGATGTAATACAGGTGTGATACAGGTGGAATACAGGTGGAATACAAGTGGAATACAGGCAGAATACAGGCGGAATACAGGTGGAATACAGGTGAAATACAAGCAGAATACAGGTGGAATACAGGTGAAATATGGGTGGAATACAGGTGGAATACAGTTGGAATACAGGCAGAATAGAGGTGGAATACAGGTAAAATACATGTGGAATACAGGTGAAATACGGGTGGAATACAGGTGGAATACAGGTGAAATACAGGTGGAATACAGGTGAAATACGGGTGTAATACAAGTGGAATACAGGTGAATACAGGTTTAATTCAGGTTGAATACAGGTGGAATACAGGCAGAATACAGGTGGAATACAGGTGGAATACAGGCAGAATACAGGTGGAATACAGGCAGAATACAGGTGGAATACAGGTGGAATACAGGTGGAATATGGGTGAAATACAGGTGGAATATAGGTGGAATACATGTGTAATATGGGTGAAATACAGGTGGAATACAGGCGAAATAGAGGCAGAATACAGGTGAAATACGGGTGTAATACAAGTGGAATACAGGTGAAATACGGGTGGAATACAGGTGGAATACAGGTGAAATACAGGTGGAATACAGGTGAAATACGGGTGTAATACAAGTGGAAAACAGGTGAATACAGGTTTAATTCAGGTTGAATACAGGTGGAATACAGGCGAAATAGAGGCAGAATACAGGCGAAATACAGACAGAATACAGACAGAATACAGGTAAAATACAGGTGAAATACAGGTGGAACACACCCATTGTGACATTATTTCACTTATGCCACCTTAGTGTACCTGTGCATTACCTGTATGTCATCATATATCACCTGTACATACTAAGGACTGAGATGACACAGGTGACGTTGTAATGGGTAATGCTTATGGAAGTACAAGGTAGCGTTTTTTAATAAAGTGGTCAGGGCGTGGAACTAGAAAGTGGGTGTTTCTAGTAAAGTGGCCAGTGAGTGAAAATACAAGGTAGGTTTTCTAATAAACTAGCACCTTCTGCATAGGACTCAGTTCTCGAATGTAATTTAATACACCCCTTTAGAAAGTGACTAATTGATTGATTGATTGATTGATTGATTTATTGAGAGAGGTGCCCCCTTTTTTCCTATAACTTCATTCAGCTGCAGAGTGAATCCTCCTTTCACAGCAGAGACACTGAGAGAATCTATTATCAATCAAAGTCACCTTGGACACACACTCGCTTGATATGATATGTCTGGATCAGGCAGAGAGAGAGAAAGAGAGAGAGAGAAAGAGAGAGAAAGAGAGAGAGAGAGAGAGAGAGAGAGAGAGAGAGAGAGAGAGGGAGAGAGAGAGGGTTGGCGGGTCGTTATCGTATCTCCTCTGAGAGCATGTCACCTGTTTTTTTCCTGCATGTCAGGCTATTGATTACTCTGCATCAGATGTGAACAAAATGCAGTGACAGAGTTGCAGACATAATGCTGCACATCGTCTCTGTGTGTGTGTGTGTGTGTGTGTGTGTGTGTATGTGTGTGCGAGTGTTAATTTATTTTTTGGCATGACTGTATCAAATACACTACTCTCTATGTACAGTAAAGAAAAGAATAAAAGCTTTACAATCACCTAAACCTGCTCGATTCAAATACACAGTGTCAGCAGTGTCTGTAGCAGAGCTGCTAACACTGAGAATACAGTGACACTGTAATAGAAATAGACTAGCATTGACAGCTAAGAATATCAATAACAGCAACAATCGAATACAGTTAACAGAATCACAAGTGTAATAATAATATTACTAATGATAAAAAGGTTACTATTAATACTTAATAATTGATCATTATATATAAATATATACACACAGTCATATCAGACTACTGATAGCCAGACGTTGGATTGTATTGGGTGACTTAGGTGTTTATTATAGAGGTGAACTGGTCCAGTGTGGTGCAGCGATTGCTCTGTACTTCTCGCCTGAGTTGTCGTTCAGTGCAGCAGCTCTAGAACATCCTACAAAGTTAGCGAGCCACCCTTCACCCGGCACCCTTCTGGACTTATTTAAATCTCAGACATTTAGTTTGGTTTTCCCCTGATTGTTTAAGTAAGTGGGATCACTTTGGCAAGAACTCTCTGAGGCTTGTAGATGGTAGATGCAGAGAACAGATCTGAAAATTATTCACAAATTATTCAAGTGGAGAACATTTAACACAACTGTTAACTTGGCCAGGCCATGCCATTCAAGTTGGGCAATGCTTCATGACAATGACCCAAAACATTCCAGTAAATCCAACAAGGAATGGCCAATAAGAAAGAAATGGAGAGCTCAGGAATGACAGAGTCAAATCCTGGATCTGAATCCTCTTGCATCACAGAGCTGAAAGAATTCTGCATGGAGGAGTGGGAAAAGCATTCACCCAGTCAATATCACAGACAGGTAGATGGTTATAGGAAATGTCTAACTGAGGATATTACAGAGATGCAATGGCAGATATTATGGCACATGGTGTCCTTATTATATCCTTTTTATTTATTATAAATAACAAAGAAGATCAATTATTGATAGGTCCAAATTTATTTATAATGAGCAAAATATTTTACTGGATTAAGTAATTTAATCATTGTTACCTAGATGCACCATAATCACTCTCTCTCTCAGTGTGAAAATAAAGTGAGCTGCTGAAGGTGAAGAAGGCTGGTTGAGGACGTCCATTCAAAACAAAACAAATAAAAATCTGTCTTTATTTCTCTCCGTCAGTCTTAAATTACTCCATAGATGGGTTTTAATTTCATTTCGACATTAAGGGGCTCCCACTGGGGTCCATCTGGGGTTCCCCGGGGTGTGCGATGGTGCGTGTTTGGAGCTCAGGTACTCGGGGACGGCTCTTTAGAGGCAGGGCTAATGAAGGCTGTGTGTTATTAGGGCCTCGGAGTTCCTGTAATGTTCCAAATGGATAATTAGATCCAGCAGATGTGAAGCCCTGCTCTGCTCCGCTCTGTTTGTTTACTCGGGTCGTGTAAACGCATCGGGACACTGAGGCCATTACTGCGCATGAGGTCATTTACAAGTGATCCATCATCTTATATCATCTATAATTACTGCTGCATTGGAGTCCTGAACCAGAAAACTCAGTTTCACTCATCTCTCTCGGTTCTCTCTCTTTCTTTCTATGTTCTCTCTCTCTTTACACTCTCTCTCTCTTTACTCTCTCTCTCTCTTTACACTCTCTCTCTCTCTTTACGCTCTCTCTTTCTGTTCTCTCTCTCTTTTTTCCATTCTCTCTCTCTCTCCTTACGCCCTCTCTCTTTACATTCTCTTTCTGTTCTCTCTCTCTGTCTTTCTGTTCTCTCTACACCCTCTCTCTCTCTATCTCTGTCTTTCTGTTCTCTCTACACCCTCTCTCTCTCTATCTCTGTCTTTCTGTTCTCTGTCTTTCTCTTTACACCCTCTCTCTCTCTCTCTCTCTCTCTCTCTCTCTCTCTCTCTCTCTCTTTCTGTTCTCTCTCTTTCTGTTCTCTCGCTTTCTGTTCTCTCGCTTTCTCTTTCGGTCCTCTCTCTTTCTCTCTTTCTCTTTCGTTCTCTCTAGAGCTCTAATAACATTAATACTCAGAATAACTTGTATCAGAGCGATGGCAGAAAAAATAGAAGGTAAAAAAGAAACTGCCCAGTATCATCTGTAAAGCATGGTGGTGGGAGTATCATGGCCTTGGCCTGTATGGCTGAGCAACTCACTCACTCATCTCCAGTGTTGCTGAGGCAGTAGCCAAAGTGATTCTGCCACTGTAATGTCTGCATGCTAAAACTTATAAAATGTGTTATGTATAAAATACCTTTTATGAAAATCTGATATGATGCACTTTAACTACACAATTTTTATATTGTTTGAAATATAAATGGTTGAATTTTGTGATTATTAACAGTATAATGTAATTGGAATAATGTCTTTTATTCTGTGTGAAAAATTGATCACTGCTTTTTAAACATATTCTGGATATTAATTAATTTAAGCATTTTTAGAACTTTATTGTGGATATTGATGCCAGTAGACCTCATGCTAGATGTTCTACATGGCCTTTTTTTTTTGTTTACTTCATGCACGTTCACAGTTCTGTTTATACTTGTTTATTTTCAGATTCAGTTTTTGATTATGTGTCTGGTCACCAGACTTTTTTAACCTGGTGCTGCTTATTTCATAATAGTACCGAAACTTGTTGAACTGTTTGGAAAATAAAATATTAAATAAGCTTTGAACTTTCAATACTTTGATCAATTTTACTTTTTAAATCTTCTTATATCACATTTTTATGCTTCCCCCACCTCCTGCTGTAATTTCAGGAGCCTCCAGTGCTTATCAGGGTTTTCTATTTCAATACCGAATGACTGATGTTCAACTGAACAACCTGTGATTTTCTCTGAGTTTATAAAAAAAGGTTTCAAATTGATTTAATTACACACCTGTACTCACCCCCTTGACCGCCCCCTCCCAAATCCCACCCGCTTACAAGCAGCTCTCTCTTCTTTACTGTCAGCCCCTGACAGCTTAAAGAACACGTTCATATTCACCCGGCCTGTCGTCCGCACTAACACAATAATAAATCTCTCGCCCGCCTGAGAGAGAGGGAGAGAGAGAGAGAGATAGAGAGATGTGACTACAGCAGGGAGATCTATAATTAATGTGGTCATATTTAGCGGCCAGAGGGAAATATGATGTGCTCTCTCTCTTGCTCTCTCTCTCTTGCTCTCTTTCTCAAAATTACACTAAGTAACACTATAATCCCTGAGAGGACGATGGAAGGTGTGTGTAGCCAAAGTATTACAGCGATCCCGTTACAGGTGTGACAGCTGTCTGTACTAATTAACCACCAAAACTGAGACTTTTTCTGAACAGAGAGAGACAGAACGAAAGAGAGAGAGATAGGGGTAAGTTCCTACATAGTGTCATCACTCAAACACCCCTTTCTTTGCAATTTAAACTATTCAGTATCCACTATAAATGATTCAGTGTCCAATATTAATTAATTAAAGATCCAGTCTGAACTATTCAGCAATTATTTACCATCTTGTGCATGAGTCACTAACTACTTTGAAAAGTCAGTATATGTGTATAAATATGGGAATAGTTGTTTCTGTAATTGTAATGAATTATTTAGAATCTACTATGAATTTTTCAGTATCTAGTATAATTTATTCAGTATCTACTATGAATTATTCAGTGTCTACGATGAATTATTCAGTGTCTACTATGAATCATTCAGTGTCTACTGTAAACTATTCAGTGTCTAGTATAATTTATTTAGGATCTACTATGAATTATTCAGCATCTAGTATAATTTATTCAGTATGTACTATGAATTATTCAGTATCCACTATGCATCATTCAGTGTCTAGTATAATTTATTTAGGATCTACTATAAATTACCATGGTCTACTATGATGACTATGAATAATTCAGTATCTACTATGAATATAGTATCTTCTATTTGGTACATATTATGAATTATACAGTAACTACAATAAATTATTCCGTATTTCTGATTAATTATTCAGAATACACTATTAATTATTTAGCATCTACAATGAATTATTTAGTATCTGCTATAATAGATTCAGGATGTTATATAAATTATTCATAATCTGCTATAAATTCAGTTACTTCTAAAATGATTCAGTATATAATAAAGTCCACATCCTGTGTATGTAATCCTGTACTAATTTGTGAAACATTTTTCCCTCACCTTCACACCTGTCAAAGTATGATGTGACCATTAAAGTGATTCAGTTTGATTATAGTTCCCCATTATATGACCAGGAGCTACTTCTATTCCATGTTTAGACATTCTACAACTTCTACAAAAAAATAATGAATCACTTCCCATAAGCCTCAGGCCGTAATAACCCTAGGGATTGAAGGGGTTAAAAATCTTTTTTATCAAGGGAGCAAAGGGCAAACAGACATGTGTGCATAAACGTGTGATCTCACACCCACGGGCCTTTCTGCAGCACTGATCCACATGTGCTGCTTTGTGTTCAGGGCCATTCGTTTCATTAGGCATTACTCATATGACATTTAGACACTGTTACAGTGAGAAGGCAGCTAAACACACACATAATGTTCTTGAGGTTGAATACCTGATTATCATGCACAGCAACAGCTCAATATTTGCCAATATTTGTCTCAATTGACTATAAAACTTT